>NC_069501.1:1048886953-1049186953 GCF_027579735.1 Bombina bombina | reverse complement strand
AACCGGTCTTTGAAGGTGAAGTGGTGGAAGCAGACGACCACATCTCTTGGTTTATCTGATGATACTGAACGTGGCCGGAGAGCCCTGTGGGCCCTCTCCATAGCATGCATGTTGCCTTCCAGAGGTCCCAAGTATGCTGTGAACAAAGCTACGAGAAATTCCTGTAAACCACCCGTGTTTACCATCTCAGGTATGCCTCTAAATCTTATATTGTTCCTCCTAGCTCTATCTTCCACATCTGCCAGCTTCAGCTCCAACTGGGAAATTTGTTCGGCCAGATTTTCTGCGTAGGCCAGGAGGTTTGAGTTATCAGTAGCTAGATCGTCTTGTTGCCGTTCGAGGGAATCAACCCTATCTCCTATTTCTTGAATTTCTCTTTTAAGTTCAGCCGAACTTCTCTGAATCTCAGCAGTGATAGATTTGGTCTGAGCTGCGAGGAGTTTCTGGAGAGTACTTTCGGTGATGTAGTGGTTAAGATGCGCAACAGACTGAGAACTTGATTGCGATCCTTCATCTTGAGATTCTGGGTCGCTAATGTCCTTGCTCACAGATAGAGGTTTCTTGCACGGTTGAGAGAAATGGTCTAGAACAGTCTGCTTCGAGGCCGCTTGGGTCTTGGAGTTCTTTCTAGCTGAGTGTGACATGATTGATGGTTAAAGGGGACCAAAGGGTTTGTTAGTATGGTGGAGACCAGGTCCACCTTGACCACGTACCCGTAGAGAAGTCGTGAAAGCCCTGGACTAAACTCAGAGGAAAAGAAGGGTTAAAGTTCAACACTTGAATAATACATTAACAATATATGGTATACTGTAAGAGCGGGGCCCGCACTGTCCTCGCAAGGAGTGACACCTAGCACATATTACTACACCTCAGTAATGCTGTCAGCTCCAAAGAGCCCCCACGCACCTCAGGGGGGGGGGGATACGACCAAGAGGAAGGGAAAGGGGTAGTGGAGGTGACCAACCCAGACAAGCTGGGTCGGAGCGGAGGAGGCGCGAGGGGGACCAATGCAGCCCGTCCAGTGTGGCGGGACCCACAGGACTATCACAAAAAACCCAGAGCAATAAGGACATGCAGAGAGACAAATTAGGTGTATGTCAAATCTATACTGTAGCGGGTCTAATACACAGTGCTTATTGCGGCACCCTTGTAGAGAGAACGCTAAGGCTAGGTGGCAGGTTAATATGAGCTCTGTAGCGTCCTAAATCCTAGGTGTGATCTTGAGCTGAGTTGTTCACGCAGGTGTACTTTGAGAAATGATCTATTGGTGTAATTAGCACCCACAATTTTGTAACAGCTATGCGCAGGACTAATATAAAGTGTGCACCTTAAAGCCTAAATGTGGGCAGTAAATATCAATATGGGGTTATACAAATCTGAGCTTTGCTTTGATGGTGGGGTCTTTTAATGTGTTATGTGTAATTGTTAGCCTGGCAGGACTAATCTACTTGAGTGTGTGGCAAGGAGTGTGTATGAGATCTGATCAGGGCTAACAGTGTGGTCTGAGTCTATATAAGAATAAAACAGGATATAAAAGCCTCTGCCTGAATCCACATCTAGATCCGTATCCTACACAGTAATATCAGAAATGAGGCCTGTGTATCAGAGTTTGGGTATGTCAATAGCAAAGTGGAACTGATTTGTCAGTGTTATGTGATGTTGTGCTATCCTTGTGTGAAGTGTGCACCATAAACATATACCTGTAAGGAAGAAAAGGCAGGTTAAAACAATCACACTACACCCTGTGCAAAAAGCTCAGGGACACCTGAGCTGACGCAGCAGCTATGACACTAAATTAATGTTCAGTCCCAGCAATGTCCATAAAACTGTTATTCTATAGAATGGTGAAGAGTGTCCCCAGGAGGGATATGTGGGGATTATGAGAACAAAGTGTGCTGATTCACTGGATTGATAAGAGCTGGTGTTTCTTGTATATACTTTGTTATATCGGGGCCTGCCTTTAAGTGGAAGACCATGAATGATCAGAATGACTTTGCGATAACACCAGACAACCTTTGTTAAAAGTCTCAGGGCCAAAAATAAAGTCTGTTCTGGCCCTATGGGCCTTGTGAAGCTGTAGGTGGGCCTGTTAAAGCCAGACTGGGTAGGATCTGGGGCTCTGCAGGCAAGATAGGGATACGTAGCCTGTTTAACGTTTGTCCTCAGGAGATGCAGGAAGAGGGTAAGAGGGCTAGGTGACCAGTTTATGTGACCCCCAGGCTGTAAGTGTTTAAGATGGGGTTAACTCACCTGCCCCGGTCTGAGATGGATTAGGTCCGGAGGCTGTCAGCACAGCTGCTGCAGCACTTGTAAATTCTCCTGTGTCCCAGCAATCCAGGGACATAGCAGGGGTCGTCTGCCACAGGGACTGTAGATTGGCGGCTGGTGGTAGCGCAAGTGGCTGGGTAAGTGAGGCTCCGGGAGCCCTCCCAGGTAGGCCACGCCACCACGGAGGGAGAAGGCAGCAACTAAGATGGCGGATCTTCGCGCCCTAACTCGTTTAGGCGCGCAAGGTCCCGGAGTGTCCAGGCAGCAAGTTTGAGCCCACAAGGTCCGGACCAGCTGTGTCACACCTGATGTGATTAACGGCAGGGCCGGGTGAACAGACCGCAGAGTGGGCAAACTTCCAGTGAGGCGGCACGGAGAGTTATGTGGCTCAGACTTCAGCCACAGGTATTTCTAAGCAGCCGGTCCCTTGGTTGGCGAGGTGGTAGAGATCTTCTGCTCCGGAGCGGATCCCCGACCCTCCGGAGCGAGTAGGAAGCCCTGTATGAGGAACAAGCAGCGGCAATGGTACACTTGGGGCACCGGTAGTTCAAAGTTTCCCAAAAGCCCCCAAATTTCAAATGGGGGATAATAAGCTGTTGTTATGGGCTTGAGTATGTCCAGAATACCCCTAAATGTAGGGAATAATACCCTTTATAATGCACTTTTAGGGCATTAGTTGCAGGAACTCTCCTCATACACGTCTTCCTCTGTTGGCAGTTAACTCCGCCCCCGCTTTGATCTTTTTTCGTTATTTCTTATATCTATTCCTAACATCATACGATTCCCTTTAGGACCCTGGTAAATCAATTTGCAAATGCACTTAATTAACACACGCAGAAATTCTAAGCACACACCTTCCTACTCTCCTATACACATTTATACAATAACACTCTATAGGATGTTATAACTGTATCATAAGTTGTTCATCACTAAGTGTCAAATGTTTAATTTTTCACATATGTTACTGTATCACTGTTTATGCACAATCAAATTGAAAATAATGAGCATACATTGGCTGTTAAATCTAGCCAATTAGGACACAGCACATGCTATTTAAACTTGACGAAGAATTTAGTGAGCATCTTGATAAAGGCCCAGGCGGATGAAACACGTTTATTTGCTCACATTGATCACAACTTTCAATCTGGTAAAGATCTGGTAAGGACTGGTAGTAGGACAGGTACATCAAGCTATTTAAAGTCACAACGAATAGTCTCCATATGTGTAATTACTGTCCCAGGATCTACTAGCTTACCAAGTTGCTTTCCTTAACGGATCTCACATAACGAGCTGCAAAGACCAGTTTACCAGTTTTGCTTCTTTTGATCCACTCAGCTTTGACCTCAACACCAGAACTAATTGGCAGTTGGACCATGAGGTATTGCCCAATTCAGTCTTGGCGCACAAACTAATACCCCGGTCCCAGCATCTATTTCAGGTCGTCTAAAATTCCCGAAAATACTGAGGCACAACTGCTAATATCTGGAATATTGAGGAACTTTGTTTTCATTACCCGCTAAAGGTTAGCTGGAACGTCAACCTCAGGGATTACCCTGATTTACTGGTCTATGACATTTTTTCCGGACCTTACTTTTGTTACTATCGTTTTGGGAATTTTAGTCTATAATAAGGTCTGCTTCCAAAAGGGAATTATATTTATATCAGGTACCTTATGACACAAAGTTACCAATTTTTATTTGCTATGTATATATAATTGTACCAGCTGTCTCTAGTTTTATCAGTTAGTCTTTAATATTGAATACCTTATTGCGAATATTACGTATACTCTCATTTACTTTATGAATTATTTGTATATATATATATATATATATACTCTGATGCCGGCATCTTATTTTAATATATTGTAATAAATATCATTTGATTGATATATCTGACACATTCTTTTAGATATCATATATCATACATTATTATAGCTCTTATTTTTCCCAATACATTGTATCCACCTTTGTTACTCTTCATGTACGTCTAGGATTAGACATATATATATATATATATATATATATATATATATATATATATATATATATATAGTTAGAAGAAAGAAAGACGAGGAGCTGCAAACTCTTTTCCAAAGTGGGTAATTTAATAAGCAGACAAGTGAAAGACACAGTCACAGTGTGCAGGGTTGGATCTGACGCGTTTCCCGCATGTTCACATGCGCATCATCAGAGATCTACAGGTGTTTACCTGTTGTCAGGTTAAATACTGGTATTAGCCAATAGTGTATGAGTAAGGCCTAATTAGTGTGGTTTAACAAATTGTTGTGTAAAAAAATGTCGAGTGCAGACAACAAAGATAAAATATGTGTAAAACTTTCAAAAAGATAAGTGTTATTAAGTAGTAATATGATAGGCAATGAATCTAAGTCTAAAAAAATTGGCATAATTATATATTTCTATAATAAGGTTTAAAGAGTGATAAAATATTTCTAAGAGCTGGATGCAAAAATTTGATAAGAGTGGAAACACAGCAATGTTTAAAGTCACCACAGTGATAAAATAATTACAGTTATAACATACAAAGCTTATATCTAAGCACAAAAATGAAAAAATGAAGAGAAAATAATTTCTAAGAAAAAATAAGCTTTTTCTCCAATGACTACTACTGGCGCTATCAAAGCCAAAGAAAATATTTTTTTCATTTATTTTTTATTTGTTTTATGTTTTTAATAGATGTATATTTAAATGCTGCCTGAGTATATTAGTTGTTTATTTCAATTTGCTTTTAAGTTTAACAAAGTGGCAGCATTGGTAGTCATAATTAATATGGTGCTTAGGGAAATATGAGATATAGTGTTCCTGCCAACCTGGGTAGCAAAGAAATTAATGTTGTGAACACTAGCTATCCTATAAAAAAGATCTAACTAGTTGTTGGGTTCCTAGATGGTAGAGAAATGATGTAAAGGGATGTAAAAAGAAGGGTAAACATTAGTGGGGACAATTCTAATTTGGCGTGTATATAGTAAATACTTGTAGACTGCCTGTTGTACCCCAATCCTAAGTGAACCTATTTGTAAGGCACTTGGGGAGCTACCTAAGATATACATCAAAGAGCTATTGGGCCTATGATGGTGATGATATCCTATAGGTCCAATATATAAATTGAAGATTTATATATAAAAATAATTACTATCTAGGGTGGAACACATAAAGATTGTGCTGTAAAGCTATGAAGACTGTGGTGGACTGATAATAATAAAAAAATAATAAAATAATAAGGGTTGCTATGATGGAAAGTGTGACCTAAGATAAACCTATATACTAAAGAAATTAAAATGTTGATAAAAATGAAAAAATATATATAAAACCGATGAACACTAGTGATGTCGCGAACCTAAAATTCAATAGGCAGGCGAACTTTAAAACCTACAAGGACTCTTTCTGGCCACAATTGTGATGGAAAAGTTGTTTCAAGGGTACTAACACCTGTACTGTTGCAGCCAAAAAAAAGCCAAGCGGTTTTGCACTAACACCCATGGCTAACTCTGTTGTTTCAAGTTCTACTATTCTTAGCTCTTTCATCTCATCATCCCTGTTACTTCCAGGACTCTCGGTGGTGGTGGTCTACATGGCCATCATGATTAGCCTAACCAAATACTACAATCCAACCTTGGCCCAGTCTTCCTAAGGCCCTTCATTGGCTGTATTTTGGTAGTACTGTTCTTATTAGTTTAATAGCTGATACGACACCGAATGTTGTCAGCTCTATATGGCCTGCATGAATAGCCGCACCCAAAGCCAAAAAAAAACCAAGCGGTTTTGCACTAACACCCATGGCTAACTCTGTTGTTTCAAGTTCTACTATTCTTAGCTCTTTCATCTCATCATCCCTGTTACTTCCAGGACTCTCGGTGGTGGTGGTCTACATGGCCATCATGATTAGCCTAACCAAATACTACAATCCAACCTTGGCCCAGTCTTCCTAAGGCCCTTCATTGGCTGTATTTTGGTAGTACTGTCATCCTTTTGAATAATAGATTACAGGAAAGGCATTGATTTTAGAATCCCAGAGATCATTTATATGACCCGTGAAATAAAAAAAAAAATTCATTAGATACCCGTTACACAATTATTTATCCTCAGGCCTTTTTAATACGAGGGTCCCGGAGCCTCAAACGAAACAACAGCATGAAAGAGGAGATATGTCATCCTTTTGAATAATAGATTACAGGAAAGACATTGATTTTAGAAACCCACAGATCATTATTTGCAACCGTGAAATTAGAAAAAAACATTAATTAGACACCCGTGACACTTATTTATGCTCAGGCCTTTTTAATACGAGGGTCCCGGAGCCTCAACCGAAACAACAGCATGAAAGAGGAGATATGTCATCCTTTTGAATAAAAGATTACAGTAAAAGGCATTGATTTTAGAAACCCACAGATCATTATTTGCAACCGTAAAATAGAAAAAAACATTGATTACACACCCGTGACACTTATTTATCCTCAGGCCTTTTTAATACGAGGGTCCCGGAGCCTCAACCGAAACAACAGCATGAAAGAGGAGACATGTCATCCTTTTGAATAAAAGATTACAGTAAAGGCATTGATTTTAGAAACCCACAGATCATTATTTGCAACCGTGAAATTAGAAAAAAACATTGATTACACACCCGTGACACTTATTTATGCTCAGGCCTTTTTAATACGAGGGTCCCGGAGCCTCAACTGAAACAACAGCATGAAAGAGGAGATATGTCATCCTTTTGAATAAAAGATTACAGTAAAGGCATTGATTTTAGAAACCCACAGATCATTATTTGCAACCGTGAAATTAGAAAAAAACATTGATTACACACCCGTGACACTTATTTATGCTCAGGCCTTTTTAATACGAGGGTCCCGGAGCCTCAACCGAAACAACAGCATGAAAGAGGAGATATGTCATCCTTTTGAATAAAAGATTACAGTAAAGGCATTGATTTTAGAAACCCACAGATCATTATTTGCAACCGTGAAATTAGAAAAAAAAATTGATTAGACACCCGTGACACTTATTTATGCTCAGGCCTTTTTAATACGAGGGTCCCGGAGCCTCAACCAAAACAACAGCATGAAAGAGGAGATATGTCATCCTTTTGAATAAAAGATTACAGTAAAGGCATTGATTTTAGAAACCCACAGATCATTATTTGCAACCGTGAAATTAGAAAAAAACATTGATTACACACCCGTGACACTTATTTATGCTCAGGCCTTTTTAATACGAGGGTCCCGGAGCCTCAACCGAAACAACAGCATGAAAGAGGAGATATGTCATCCATTTGAATAAAAGATTACAGGAAAGGCATTGATTTTAGAAACCCACAGATCATGATTTGCAACCGTTAAATTAGAAAAAAACATTGATTAGACACTCGTGACACTTATTTATGCTCAGGCCTTTTTAATACGAGGGTCCCGGAGCCTCAACCGAAACAACAGCATGAAAGAGGAGATATGTCATCCTTTTGAATAAAAGATTACAGTAAAGGCATTGATTTTAGAAACCCACAAATCTTTATTTGCAACCGTGTAATAGAAAAAAACATTGATTACACACCCGTGACACTTATTTATGCTCAGGCCTTTTTAATACGAGGGTCCCGGAGCCTCAACCGAAACAACAGCATGAAAGAGGATATATGTCATCCTTTTGAATAAAAGATTACAGGAAAGGCATTGATTTTAGAAACCCACAGATCATGATTTGCAACCGTTAAATTAGAAAAAAAACATTGATTAGACACCCGTGACACTTATTTATGCTCAGGCCTTTTTAATACGAGGGTCCCGGAGCCTCAACCGAAACAACAGCATGAAAGAGGAGATATGTCATCCTTTTGAATAAAAGATTACAGTAAAGGCATTGATTTTAGAAACCCACAGATCATTTATATGACCCGTGTAATAGAAAAAAACATTCATTAGACACCGGTTACACTTATTTATCCTCAGGCCTTGTTAATACGAGGGTCCCGGAGCCGCAACCGAAACAACAGCATGAAAGAGGACATATGTCATCCTTTTGAATTATAGATTACAGGAAAGGCATTGATTTTAGAAACACTGAGATAATTACTTGCAACTGGGAAATAAAAAAAAACATTGAACAGACACCCAGTACACTTTATTATCCATAGGCCTTTTCAGCAGAGGCTCCAGGACCCTCAACAAAAACAAGAGCAGGGAGCTGGGCATAGGAGTACAATGGAGTGTGACAATAATAATCTGAAGGTGAAGATTGCATAGTTGTGGCATTTTAATTTTGTTATCGTGGGAACTTAGTACTTGCAATGACCTTGCTCTGGTGAATCCATATCGCAAATGTGTTATTTAAGGCACTGTTTGTCTATTTTTTTGAATATCAGCATTTGGTAAATGAAGCTCAACTTAAGGCTGGTGAGAAACGACCTTTCTTCTGGCTGTTTGCAAATGTTGTGGCTCTGGACAAACATGTGAATAAGGGGCCATCAGCCATATTCTGCATGCAACCCCTTTGATGATTGACGATAAACATGTGTCACCTGCAAGCAGAGCTCGTTACTTCTGTCTAAATCATCTTCCTGGTATGGACAGGCCACTGTTTCCCACAGCAAGTACGAATTTTGAAATACAAGATTGTCTTGAGTATGGTAGGAAACCAAAGTTTATTTAATTCTGTACTATCTATCACCACAAAAAATGAACTTCTTGAAGCAACGAAAATGCCAGCAATTTCATGTGCTTATGGATGACAAGGACGTCCTGTCCTGTGGTGCACAGAGATGGAGATGATTTTTCCCCTCCCTGTACACTACCCAGATGTCTCAAACATCACCAGAAACACAATACAGCCACTCTTGTGAAGTTCCTGGAGTGTTCCGGTAGCCATCTCTTTGCGCAATTAAAGGAATACTTTATCAGTGTTTTTGTATACATCCGACAACAGCTTCGGAGACTGTGGTGACGCACATGTTATTTACTGTTGTTCCAGCTGTGGCAATATCAATTGGCATGAAAAAGTTAAGATTTGTGGGTTGGGGAGCCTATAGCTGTTGCGGTAGGACGTGTGTTTGAGGAGCTCCAGGTCTTACAAGTTACTTTGGAGTTAGTTTTCAACCTTAATTTAATTTTCTTTTTTGGATTCATAGTCACACTTTCTGGGGCTATCCAAGAGGAGCCTGGTAAAAGCAGTAGTAGTCACCCCTTATATCAACGGGTACGGAGGCCTGTTTTTTGCCTTTCCAATATTGCGCCGGTCCACAAACTAATCCTGAATGAAAAAAATAACCTTAAAATTTGGACTAGTGACGCACATTTTATGCACGCTGTGGCAATTGCAATTTGCAATAAAAATAATCTGCTAACAACAACCACTACCTACGACCACACCTGACTCCTGAAGTCATGCTTCAGTTATTAAGTCAAGTTAAATAAAAAAAATTATGCTCAGCAGAGGCTCCAGGACCCTCGACAAAACCAGCAGCAGGAAAGAGGACATATGGCATCCTTTTGAAAAAATGATTATAGGAAAGGCATTGATTTCAGAAACACAGAGATCATTAGTTGCAAACGGTAAATAGAAAAAAACATTGATTAGACACCCAGTACACTTATTTTTCATTAGGCCTTTTTAATAAGATTAAGAGGCTCCCGGAGCCTCAACAGAAACAACAGCATTAAAAAGTACATATGGCATCCTTGTGAATAATAGATTACAGGAAAGGCATTGATTTTAGAAACCCGTGGATAATTTTTTGCAACCATGAAATCTAAAAAAACATAGATTAGACACCCAGTACACTTCTTTATCCTTAGGCCTTTTAAGCATAGGCTCCAGGACCCTCAACAAAACCAGCAGCAGGAAAGAGGGCATATGGCATACTTTTGTAAATTAGATTACAGGAAAGGCATTGATTTTAGAAACACAGAGATCATTTATATGACCAGTGAAATAGAAAAAAAAATGATTGGACACCCAGTACACTTCTTTATCCTTAGTCCTTTTTAATACGAGGGCCCCGGAGCCTCAACAGAAACAACAGCATGAAAGAGGACATATGTCATCCTTTTGAATAATAGATTACAGGAAAGGCATTGATTTTAGAATCCCACAGATCATTTATATGAGCCGTGAAATAGAAAAAAACATTGATTAGACACCCAGTACACTTATTTATCCATAGGCCTTTTTAGCAGAGGCTCCAGGACCCTCAACAAAAACAAGAGCAGGGAGGTGGGCATAGGAGTACAATGGAGTGTGACAATAATAATGTGAAGGGGAAGATTGCAGAGTTGTGTCATTTTAATTTTGTTATTGTGGGAAATACTTGCAATGACCTTGCTCTGGTGAATCCATATTGCAAATGTGTTTTTTAAGGCACTGTTTGTCTATTTTTTGAATATCAGCATTTGGTAATTGAAGCTCAACTTAAGGCTGGTGAGAACCGACCTCTCTTCTGGCTGTTTGCAAATGTTGTTGCTCTGGACAAACATGTGAATAAGGGGCCATCAGCCATATTCTGCACGCAACCCCTTTGATGATTGACGATAAACATGTGTCACCTGCAATCAGAGCCCGTTACTTCTGTCTAAATCATCTTCCTGCTATGGACAGCCCACTGTTTCCCACAGCAAGTCTGAAGCTTGAACTACAAGATTGTCTTGAGTATGGTAGGAAACCAAAGTTTATTTAATTCTGTACTATCACCACAAAAACTGAACTTCTTGAAGCAACGAAAATGCCAGCAATTTCATGTGCTTATGGATGACAAGGACGTCCTGTCCTGTGGTGCACAGAGATGGAGAGGATTTTTGCCCTCCCTGTACACTACCCAGATGTCTACAACATTACCAGAAACACAAGACAGACACTTTTGTGAAGTTCCTGGAGTGTTCCGGTAGCCATCTCTTTGCGCCCCAAAAGGAATTCTTTATTGTTGTTTTTGTATACATCCGACAATAGCTTCGGAGACTGTGGTGACGCACATGTTAGTTACTGTTGTTCCAGCTGTGGCAATATCAATTGGCATTAAAAAGGTAAGATTTGGGTGGGCGGAGCCTATACCTGTTGGGGTAGGACGTGTGTTTGAGGAGCTCCAGGTCTTACAATTTACTTAGGAGTAATTTTTCAACCTTAATTTAATTTTCTTTTTGGGATTCATACTCACACTTTCTGGGGCTATCCAAGAGGAGCCTGGTAAAAGCACTAGTAGTCACCCCTTATATCAACGGGTACGGAGACCTGTTTTTTGCCTTTCCAATATTGCGCCGGTCCACAAACTAATCCTGAATGAAAAAAAAAAATTAAAATTTGGACTAGTGACGCACATTTTATGCACGCTGTGGCAATTGCAATTTGCAATAAAAATAATCTGCTAACAACAACCACTACCTACGACCACACCTGACTCCTGAAGTCATGCTTCAGTTATTAAGTCAAGTTAAATTAATTTTTTTTTTCTTTATTATGCGCAGCAGAGGCTCCAGGACCGTCGACAAAACCAGCAGCAGGAAAGAGGAAAACATATGTCATCCTTTTGAAAAAATGATTATAGGAAAGGCATTGATTTCAGAAACACAGAGATCATTAGTTGCAACCGGTAAATCGAAAAAAACATTGATTAGACACCCAGTACACTTATTTTTCATTAGGCCTTTTTAATAAGAGGCTCCCGGAGCCTCAACCAAAACAACAGAATCAAAAAGTACATATGGCATCCTTGTGAATAATAGATTACTGGAAAGGCATTGATTTTAGAAACCCGTGGATAATGTTTTGCAAACGTGAAATCTAAAAAAACATAGATTATACACCCAGTACACTTCTTTATCCTTAGGCCTTAGTAGCAGAGTCTCCCGTAGCCTCAACAGAAACAACAGCATGAAAGAGGACATATGGCATCTTTGTGACTAATAGATTACAGGAAAGGCATTGATTTTAGAAACACAGAGATAATTTGTTGCAACCGGGAAATCTAAAAAAAATGGATTAGACAACCAGGACACTTATTTATCCTTATGCCTTTTTAGCAGAGGCTCCAGGACCCTCCACAAAACCAGCAGCATTAAAGAGGACATATGGCATCCTTTAGAAAATTAGATTACAGGAAAGGCATTGATTTTAGAAACACAGAGATCATTAGTTGCAACCGTGAAATCGCAAAAAACTTCGATTATACACCAAGTACACTTATTTATCCTTAGGCCTTTTTAGCATAGGCTCCAGGACCCTCCACAAAACCAGCAGCATGAAAGAGGACATATGGCATCCTTTAGAAAATTAGATTACAGGAAAGGCATTGATTTTAGAAACACAGAGATCATTAGTTGCAAACGTGAAATCTAAAAAAACATAGATTATACACCCAGTACACTTCTTTATCCTTAGGCCTTTTTATAAGAGGCTCCCGGAGCCTCAACAGAAAGAACAGCATGAAAGAGGACATATGGCATCCTTTTGAAAAATAGATTACAGGAAAGGCATTGATTTTAGAAAGACAGAAAAAATTTGTTACAAACGGGAAATCTAAAAAAACATTGAATAGACACCCAGTACACTTCTTTATCCTTCGGCCTTTTTAGCAGAGGGTCCAGGACACTCAACAAAACCAGCAGTAGGAAAGAGGACATATGGCATCCTTTGTGAAAAAAAGATTATAGGAAAGGCATTGATTTTAGAAACCCGGGGATAACTTGTTGCAACCGTGAATTTGAATAAAAAAAATTATTGGATGGACACCCAGTACAATTATTTCTCCCTAGGCCTTTTTATAAGAGGGTCCAGGACCCTCAAACAAAACACCAGCAGGAAAGGGGACATATGGCATACTTTTGAACAATAGAGTAAGAGTACAGGAAAGGCATTGATTTTAGAAACCCATAGATAATTTTTTGCAAATGTAAATTTGAATCAAAAAAATGATTCGATGGACACCCAGTACACCTCTTTCTCCTTAGGCCTTTTTATAAGAGGGTCCTGGACCCTCAAAAAAAACACCAGCAGGAAAGAGGACATATGGCATTCTTTTGAAAATTAGATTACAGGAAAGGCATTGATTTTAGAAACACAGAGATCAGTTATATGACCCGGGAAATAGAAAAAAAACATTGATTGGACACCCAGTACACTTCTTTATCCTTAGTCCTTTTCATAAGAGTGTCCCGGAGCCTCAACAGAAAGAACAGCATGAAATAGGACATATGGCATCCTTTTGAAAAATAGATTACAGGAAAGGCATTGATTTTTGAAAGACAGAAAAAATTTGTTACAACCGGGAAATCTAAAAAAACATTGAATAGACACCCATTACACTTCTTTATCCTTAGGCATTTTTAGCAGAGGCTCCAGGACACTCAACAAAACCAGCAGTAGGAAAGAGGACATATGGCATCCTTTGTGAAAAAAAGATTATAGGAAAGGCATTGATTTTAGAAACCCGGGGATAATTTTTTGCAACCGTGCATTTTAATTAAAAAAATGATTGGATGGACACCCAGTACAATTCTTTATCCATAAGGCCTTTTTATAAGAGGGTCCAGGACCCTCAAACAAAACACCAGCAGGAAAGAGTACATATGGCATACTTTTGAACAATAGAGTACAGGAAAGGCATTGATTTTAGAAACCCATCGAAAAAAAAATTAAAATGGAAATTTGAATCAAAAAAATGATTCGATGGACAGCCAGTACACCTCTTTCTCCTTAGGCATTTTTATAAGAGGGTCCTGGACCCTCAAAAAAAACACTAGCAGGAAAGAGGACATATGGCATACTTTTGAACAATAGAGTACAGGAAAGGCATTTATTTTAGAAACCCATAGATAATTTTTTGCAAATGGAAATTTGAATAAAAAAAATGATTCGATGGACACCCAGTACACCTCTTTCTCCTTAGGCCTTTTTATAAGAGGGTCCTGGACCCTCAAAAAAAACACCAGCAGGAAAGAGGACATATGGCATCATTTTGAACAATAGAGTACAGGTACAGCATTGATTTTACAAACCCAGAGATCATTTTGGTCAATTGTTAAATAGAAAAATAAAAATGAGTGGCCAACCAGTACACCTCTTTCTCCTTAGGCCTTTTTATAAGAGGGTCCTGGACCCTCAAAAAAAAACACCAGCAGGAAAGAGGACGTATGGCATCCTTTTGAACAATAGAGTACAGGTACGGCATTGATTTTACAAACCCAGAGATCATTTTGGTCAATTGTTAAATAGAAAAATAAAAATGAGTGGCCAACCAGTACACCTCTTTCTCCTTAGGCCTTTTTATAAGAGGGTCCTGGACCCTCAAAAAAAACACCAGCAGGAAAGAGGACGTATAGCATCCTTTTGAACAATAGAGTACAGGTATGGCATTGATTTTACAAACCCAGAGATCATTTTGGTCAATTGTTAAATAGAAAAATAAAAATGAGTGGCCAACCAGTACACCTCTTTCTCCTTAGGCCTTTTTATAAGAGGGTCCTGGACACTCAAAAAAAACACCAGCAGGAAAGAGGACGTATGGCATCCTTTTGAACAATAGAGTACAGGTACGGCATTGATTTTACAAAACCAGAGATAATTTTGGTCAAATGAGAAATAGAAAATAAAAATGAGTGGACACCCAGTACACCTCTTTCACCTTAGGCCTTTTTATAAGAGTGTCCAGGACCCTCAAACAAAATACCAGCAGGAAAGAGAACATATGGCATACTTTGGAACAATAGAGTACTGGTACAGCATTGATTTGTGAAACCCACAGATAATTGTTTGTAAAAGTGAAATAGCCCCAAAAACCATGCTTGGACTCCCACTCCAGGTCGTTCTCCTTCAGCTTTTTTATAAGAGGGTCCAGCACCCTCAACAGAAACAACTGCAGGAAACACCACCACATATGCCATCCTTTTGCACAAGCGAGTACAGGTATGGCATCCATTTTAGAAACCCAAAGATAATTGAGAGGAACCAGGAACATTTTTCTAAAAACTGGATGGGGCACCCATTACTACAGGTCGTTCTCCTTCAGCCTTTTTATATCATGGGCCACGACCCGCAACAGGCACAACAGCATGAAACACAACATATGCCACCCTTTTGCACAATAGAGTACAGGTATGGCATAGATGGAACACGGAGATAATTTAGAGCAACCAAGAGACGGATAAAGATGCTTGGTCGGTCCTACTCTTTCAAATTTGTTGCATTTTGCGTTCAATTGAATGGTCCACCGGATATGAGTGGTGTGTAAAGTTGTACAATTCGTAACAGTTTAATCACTAGTGTTATGTGCCTTATTTTTTTTATTTGAGTTTTGTACCCACAGAGATGCAGCAGAGGCCAGAAAAATTAGGAATGTACAAATGACTGAAAAATTGGGGTATTGTTGTAGCAACTGCTGTAGCAGCGGCCAGAAAAATCGATGTTTGTAAAACATTTATAAAGTGCCCTAAAAGCTTGTGGCTTGAACACTAGTTGTTGGCGGATAAGTCAAGCAAGTCCTCCGTCTTTATAACCAAAAAAAAAAGGTCAGCCTGTGTACCAGTTGTAGCCCAAGCCAGCTCATATCATCATCAGTAGTTTTTTATTCAAATGTATCGCCCAATGTCAGTCCCTTCGGGATCCAGCCCTCATTCATTTTTATAAAAGTGAGATAGTCAAGGCTTTTTTGACCTAGGCAACTTCTCTTCTCAGTGACAAAACCTCCTGCTGCACTAAAAGTCCTTTCGGACAGGACACTTGAAGCGGGGCAGGCCAGAAGTTCCATTGCAAATTGGGATAGCTCAGGCCACAAGTCCAGCCTGCACACCCAGTAGTCAAGGGGTCCATCGCTCCTGAGAGTGTCGAGATCCGCAGTTAAAGCTAGGTAGTCTGCTACCTGTCGGTTGAGTCTGTCTCTAAGGCTGGATCCCAAAAGGCTCTGATGGTGCATGGGAGTTAAAAAGGTACGCATGTCCTCCATCAACAAGACGTCAGGAAAGCGCCCGGTCCTTGCCGCCGTGGTCGTGGGAGGAGGAGGATTAATTTAATCTCTTCCCCTGTTACATTCCCGTGGTGCTGTGACATCACCCTTATACGCTGTGTAAAGCATAGTTTTTAATTTATTATGAAAATGCTCCATCCTTTCCGACTTGCGGGAATTTGGTAACATTTCAGGCACTTTATGCTTATACCGGGGGTCGAGGAGCGTGGACACCCAGTACAGGTCGTTCTCCTTCAGCTTTTTTATACGAGGGTCCCTCAACAGGCACGACAGCATGAAAGAACCCATTTGAACAAGGTTGGATGCTGAGCTAATCATGTCGCGTTCCTCCTCCTCACTGATCTCACTGATGGTATCTTCTTCCCCCCAGCCACGTACAACACCACGGGTACCAGAGAGGTGACAACAATGAGCACCCTGGGATGACTGTTGTGCTCGGTCTTCCTCCTCCTCATCCTCCCCAAAGCCACATTCCTCCTCTGACTCCTCTTCCTCACAATCCTCTTCCTGCGTTGCCGCAGGTCCAGCAAGCAATGCTGATTCGGCTGTTTGCGGGGGTGATGACACCACAACTCTCCCACTTCCTCTTCACGCTCATCTACTGCCTGATCCAGCACTCTTCGCAGGGCACGCTCCAGGAAGAAAACAAATGGTATGATGTCGCTGATGGTGCCTTCGGTGCGACTGACAAGGTTTGTCACCTCCTCAAAAGGACGCATGAGCCTACAGGCATTGCGCATGAGCGTCCAGTAATTTGGCAAAAATATCCCCAGCTCCCCAGAGGCTATCCTAGCACCCTGGTCATACAAATACTCATTAACAGCTTTTTCTTGTTGGAGCAGGCGGTCAAACATTAGGAGTGTTGAATTCCACCGTGTCGGGCTGTCGCAAATCAAGCGCCTCACTGGCAGGTTGTTTCGACGCTGGATATCAGACAAGTGCGCCATGGCCGTGTAGGAACGCCTGAAATGGCCACACACCTTCCTGGCCTGCTTCAGGACGTCCTGTAAGCCTGGGTACTTATGGACAAATCATTGTACAATTAGATTACACACATGTGCCATGCACGGCACATGTGTCAACTTGCCCAATTTCAATGCCGCCACCAAATTACTTCCATTGTCAGAAACAACCTTGCCAATCTCCAGTTGGTGCGGAGTCAGCCACTGATCCACCTGTGCGTTCAGGGTGGTCAGGAGTGCTGGTGCGGTGTGACTCTCCGCTTTCAGGCAAGTCAACCCCAAGACGGCGTGACACTGCCGTACCCGGGATGTAGCATAGTACCTGGGGAGCTGGGGGGGTGCCATAGATGTGGAGCAAGACACAGAAGTTGAAGAGGACTCAGCCGAGGAAGAGGTTATGGAAGAGGATGGAGTAGGAGGAGTAGAGGAGGTAGCAGCAGGCCTGCCTGCAAGTCGTGGCGGTGTCACCAACTCTTCTGCAGAGCCACGCATTCCATGCTTGTCAGAAGTCAGCAGGTTTACCCAATGCGCAGTGTAGGTGATATACCTGCCCTGACCATGCTTTGCAGACCAGCTATCCGTGGTCATATGGACCCTTGCCCCAACGCTGTGTGCCAGACATGCCATAACTTCCTTTCTCACAACAGAGTACAGGTTTGGGATTGCCTTTTGTGAAAAGAAATTTCTGCCAGGTACCTTCCACTGCGGTGTCCCAATAGTTACAATTTTTTTGAAAGCATCAGACTCCACCAGCTTGTATGGTAAAAGCTGGCGGGCTAAGAGTTCAGACAAGCCAGCTGTCAGACGCCGGGCAAGGGGGTGACTTTGAGAAATTGGCTTCTTATGCTCAAACATGTCCTTGACAGACACCTGACTGTGGGCAGATGACCAGGAACTGCTACGTAAGAGAGACTGAGTGGAGGATGGTTGAGAGGGGGCAAGGAGGACAGCACTGGTTGACATGGCTGAAGATGCTGGAGCAGGAGGAGGAGGGCGGCTTTCACTTTGTGTGCTGCTTCTACTCATGTGTTCTTCCCATCGGCCTTTGTGATGGGAGACCATGTGCCTTCGCAAAGCAGTTGTACCTAGGTGGCTGTTGGACTTCCCACGACTCAGTTTCTTTTGGCCCAGGTTGCAAATGGCATAGCTGTTGTCAGAGGCAGACACACAAAAAAAATGCCACACTGCTGAGCTCTGCGATGACGGCATTCTGGTGGTGGCAACAGCATGCGTTGATGGGCGTCGGCGGGCTGTCTGGCTGACCCCTGGTGACGATGCATGCTGTCTGACTGTGCCACTAGCTCCTTGAGACGACCTCCCCGTGCTTCCAAATCGTCTCCTCCTCCTCTCTGTCTCCCCATCTGAACTTTCCCCCTCTTCTTCTTCTCTTCTAGCAGGCACCCACGTGACATCCACCGACACATCATCATCAACCGCTTCACTTGTATCTGAAACATCAAGAAAGGAAGCAGCAGCAGGTACAACATCATCATTATAATCATCATCACACCGTACCTCCATGTCGGTAATGCTGCCTGACTGAGACTGATCATTATTATCTACATCCTCTGTCAATGATGGTTGCGCATCACTCATTTCTTCCAACTGATGTGTCAATAACTCCTGTGACAGATCAAGTGAAGCCGCTGTGGTGCTAGTGTTGGTGGTGGCGACAGGCGGCGGAGTGGCACTGGTCACTTGAGACCTGCCCAAAGCACAGCTGGACTTAGATGGTGCGTCAAGGTTAGGAGGACTAGCAGCGGAAGCTGAAGAAGATTGGGTTTCCTGTGTTAGCCATTCAACTAGGTCCTCCTCAGAAGTTTTTGCATCCCCCTGGCACCCGGCGTCTGAACAATGTGCATATTTGTAGGGTCTAAAGGAATCACAGCACCACGACCACGACCACGGAACCTGCGGGGTGGCCTGCCTCTGCCTGTCATTTTTTTTAAATGGACACTAACAATACTATTACACCAATTGAGTGGTGGCACTGTGAAAGTGGGCACAGTATACGCTGTGAGACTGACAACAACAAAAAAGACAAATGTTTTAAAAATCACAAATTGTTAATTTTTTGAAATATTACTAGTACTGTGGCAACAAATATGATTGTTTGGCACTATTTGGCAAATGGGCCTGTCTGGCACACACGCTGGGAGAAAGGAAACTGCAATTCAATGGCACTAGGAGACTGAAGAATCACAGTCAAAACAGTTATGATTAACCAAAATTCCAATCCTGTTACAATAAATATGAGTGGTGGCACTAATTGGCTAGTTGGGACTGGCACACAGGCAGGCAGGCAGGAGGAAAATGCAATTCAAGGGCACTAGTAGACTGCAGATTGACAGTCAAAACAGTGTTGATTGACAAATTTTGCAATACTGTTAAAAGAAATATGATTGCTAGCACTAATTGGATAGTTGGGCCTGGCACACAAGCTGGCAGGCAGTAGAAAAGTGCAATTCAATGGCACAAGCAAAATGAGGGTTAAGATCAACAATCAAGATTTTTTTAATTTTAATTAGTAACTATACTGTGACAACAATTAGGATTGGTGTAAATAGTTGGCAAGACGGCCTGGCACAAAAGGCTGGCAGGCAGGAGGTAGATGCAATTCAAGGACACTAGGAGACTGATTACTGACAGTCTAAACAGTGATGATTGACAATTTTTGCAATACTGTTAACAGAAATATGATTGATGACAACAATTGGCTAGGTGGGCCTGGCTCACAGCAGGCTGCAAGGCAGGAGGAAAGTACTATTCAATGGCACCAGCAAACTGAGGATTCAAATCACAGCAACTATTACCAAAAATTTTAATTTTTAATTATTAGAATACTGTCACAACAAATATGATTGGTGTAAATATTTTTTAAGTAGGCCTGGCACACAGGCTTGGAAGGCTGTAGAAAAGTGCTATTCAAAGGCACGAGCAAACTGAGGATTAAGATCATCAACAATCAAGATTTTTTTAATTGTAATTAGTAACTATACTGTGACAAAAAATTAGGATTGGTGTAAATAGTTGGCAAGACGGCCTGGCACAAAAGGATGGCAGGCAGGAGGTAGATGCAATTCAAGGAAACTAGGAGACTGATTACTGACAGTCTAAACAGTGATGATTGACAATTTTTGCAATACTGTTAACAGAAATATGATTGCTGACAACAATTGGCTAGGTGGGCCTGGCTCACAGCAGGCTGCAAGGCAGGAGGAAAGTGCTATTCAATGGCACCAGCAAACTGAGGATTCAAATCACAGCAACTATTACCAAAAATTTTAATTTTTAATTATTAGAATACTGTCACAACAAATATGATTGGTGTAAATATTTTTTAAGTAGGCCTGGCACACAGGCTTGGAAGGCTGTAGAAAAGTGCAATTCAAAGGCATGAGCAAACTGAGGATTAAGATCATCAACAATAAAGATTTTTTTTAATTGTAATTAGTAACTATACTGTGACAAAAAATTAGGATTGGTGTAAATAGTTGGCAAGACGGCCTGGCACAAAAGGATGGCAGGCAGGAGGTAGATGCAATTCAAGGAAACTAGGAGACTGATTACTGACAGTCTAAACAGTGATGATTGACAATTTTTGCAATACTGTTAACAGAAATATGATTGCTGACAACAATTGGCTAGGTGGGCCTGGCTCACAGCAGGCTGCAAGGCAGGAGGAAAGTGCTATTCAATGGCACCAGCAAACTGAGGATTCAAATCACAGCAAATATTACCAAAAAATTTAATTTTTAATTATTAGAATACTGTCACAACAAATATGATTGGTGTAAATATTTTTTAAGTAGGCCTGGCACACAGGCTTGGAAGGCTGTAGAAAAGTGCAATTCAAAGGCACAAGCAAACTGAGGATTAAGATCATCAACAATCAAGATTTTTTTAATTTTAATTAGTAACTATACTGTGACAAAAAATTAGGATTGGTGTAAATAGTTGGCAAGACGGCCTGGCACAAAAGGATGGCAGGCAGGAGGTAGATGCAATTCAATGACACTAGGAGACTGATTACTGACAGTCTAAACAGTGATGATTGATAATTTTTGCAATACTGTTAACAGAAATATGATTGCTGACAACAATTGGCTAGGTGGGCCTGGCTCACAGCAGGCTGCAAGGCAGGAGGAAAGTACTATTCAATGGCACCAGCAAACTGAGGATTCAAATCACAGCAACTATTACCAAAAATTTAAATTTTTAATTATTAGAATACTGTCACAACAAATATGATTGGTGTAAATATTTTTTAAGTAGGCCTGGCACACAGGCTTGGAAGGCTGTAGAAAAGTGCTATTCAAAGGCACGAGCAAACTGAGGATTAAGATCATCAACAATCAAGATTTTTTTAATTGTAATTAGTAACTATACTGTGACAAAAAATTAGGATTGGTGTAAATAGTTGGCAAGACGGCCTGGCACAAAAGGATGGCAGGCAGGAGGTAGATGCAATTCAAGGAAACTAGGAGACTGATTACTGACAGTCTAAACAGTGATGATTGACAATTTTTGCAATACTGTTAACAGAAATATGATTGCTGACAACAATTGGCTAGGTGGGCCTGGCTCACAGCAGGCTGCAAGGCAGGAGGAAAGTGCTATTCAATGGCACCAGCAAACTGAGGATTCAAATCACAGCAACTATTACCAAAAATTTTAATTTTTAATTATTAGAATACTGTCACAACAAATATGATTGGTGTAAATATTTTTTAAGTAGGCCTGGCACACAGGCTTGGAAGGCTGTAGAAAAGTGCAATTCAAAGGCATGAGCAAACTGAGGATTAAGATCATCAACAATAAAGATTTTTTTAATTGTAATTAGTAACTATACTGTGACAAAAAATTAGGATTGGTGTAAATAGTTGGCAAGACGGCCTGGCACAAAAGGATGGCAGGCAGGAGGTAGATGCAATTCAAGGAAACTAGGAGACTGATTACTGACAGTCTAAACAGTGATGATTGACAATTTTTGCAATACTGTTAACAGAAATATGATTGCTGACAACAATTGGCTAGGTGGGCCTGGCTCACAGCAGGCTGCAAAGCAGGAGGAAAGTGCTATTCAATGGCACCAGCAAACTGAGGATTCAAATCACAGCAAATATTACCAAAAAATTTAATTTTTAATTATTAGAATACTGTCACAACAAATATGATTGGTGTAAATATTTTTTAAGTAGGCCTGGCACACAGGCTTGGAAGGCTGTAGAAAAGTGCAATTCAAAGGCACAAGCAAACTGAGGATTAAGATCATCAACAATCAAGATTTTTTTAATTTTAATTAGTAACTATACTGTGACAAAAAATTAGGATTGGTGTAAATAGTTGGCAAGACGGCCTGGCACAAAAGGATGGCAGGCAGGAGGTAGATGCAATTCAATGACACTAGGAGACTGATTACTGACAGTCTAAACAGTGATAATTGATAATTTTTGCAATACTGTTAACAGAAATATGATTGCTGACAACAATTGGCTAGGTGGGCCTGGCTCACAGCAGGCTGCAAGGCAGGAGGAAAGTGCTATTCAATGGCACCAGCAAACTGAGGATTCAAATCACAGCAACTATTACCAAAAATTTAAATTTTTAATTATTAGAATACTGTCACAACAAATATGATTGGTGTAAATATTTTTTAAGTAGGCCTGGCACACAGGCTTGGAAGGCTGTAGAAAAGTGCAATTCAAAGGCACGAGCAAACTGAGGATTAAGATCAACACTAAAAAATGTTTTTATTTAAATTAATAACTATACTGTCTGACTGTGACAACAATTATCATTGGTGTAAATAGTTGGCTAGACGGCCTGGCACAAAAGGCTGGCAGTGGCAGGCAGGAGGTAAATGAAATTCAATGGCACTAGGAGACTGAATATTTGCAGTCCAAAAAATTATGATTTTTTTTTTTTATTACTGTTACAAGAATTGTGATTGGTGCCACTAATTGGCTACTTGGGCCTGGCAGACAGGCTGGCAGATATGAGTCGTGGATGGTAGGTAGGGCAGCAATTTAACACAGTATGCTGTGTAAGTGACAAAAACACAGGACTGATAGAAAATTAAGTTACATTACACTAGCAAAATATTTGAAAATTTTAGATTTTAATATTAAAATTATGTTAAGAAGTGCAATGCACATATGACTCTATGAGTGGTCGCACTGGCTGGCTGCTACGTAGGACAGCAATTATAACAACAGTATGCTGTGTAAGTCAGATAGACAATTGTTTTAGATGTTATCTCACAGCGCTCATACTATTCCCAAAGAAGCTTTGAGATAATGGGGTACCTAGCTGCCCCTGAAAGTAATGTATAGTAGTAGTTGGATATCAAAAAGCGCCTAACTAAAGGCTATGGGAAGTGGGTCTAGATGACGGATATTCCTAGCTGTCTATAAATGATGATTCCACTTATATAAGTGACCAATGCAGAATTGTTAGTTCAAATTTGTTATTCTACATCTATAGGTGACCAGTGCAAAGTGGTTATATTAGACAAATTTGGCTAGTTTATTTGACAAATACAATATTAAATTAAAATTTAGACAATATAGTTGAACATGGATCCATGTATTAAAAGCATTTGATAGAAGTCTATTATAAATGACAATCAATAATCATATTAAAATCACAATAAGTTGACAAATGTTCTGATTAAAATTCTAATTAAATTACAGGAATTGTGTATGTGATATCACCAACCGGTTAAGGTCGTGAGATTGATTAAAAAGTTCCTAGTCTTTGATTTTATCCTCTTCTTGGAGTGAAAACAATGTGAAAAAATAAATAATATAATGTGATAAAAAATAATGAAAAAATATCTGTCCAGATAGTTAAAAAATTCAAAAATTCAAAAATGTATAAAAATATATATAATAGTTAATATCCAAAAGTGTCTTGGTGCTCTAATTTCCAAATGTAATAAAAATATTAAAATGTTGCTCACCAGTTGCTGCCAACGCGTTTCGGCCTCTTAGTTAGGCCTTTCTCAAGACTATATTTTGGGTGAGTTATGGTGGCTACTTAAAGGCATACTAAGCCAATCAAAAGACCGTAATTTTCGCGCCAAAAAACGCTGTTTTTTATTACATTTGTAGCATTATTGCACTATGTCATTTCTGTTGTTTGCAGGTTTTATATAAGGATTGAGTCTATATCACAGACCGAATACCCCATGAATAAAACACAAACAGCAATCACCTACTAAGGAGATTCCCAGAGGGAGGATTTCCATCAGTCACTATTTTATTTTATAACACAGTGAACACAAACACGATTTATTGGATACGATTTCATTGGATACAATTTATTGGATATATTTGATCACAATCTTAACTTTTATTATTATTTTTTATTATCCATCTTTTCAAATTTTTGGACACTTCACAGTCACAAAAACGTTTTTTGGAAATTAGAGCACCAAGACACTTTTGGATATTAACTATTATATATATTTTTATACATTTTTGAATTTTTGAATTTTTTAACTATCTGGACAGATATTTTTTCATTATTTTTTATCACATTATATTATTTATTTTTTCACATTGTTTTCACTCCAAGAAGAGGATAAAATCAAAGACTAGGAACTTTTTAATCAATCTCACGACCTTAACCGGTTGGTGATATCACATACACAATTCCTGTAATTTAATTAGAATTTTAATCAGAACATTTGTCAACTTATTGTGATTTTAATATGATTATTGATTGTCATTTATAATAGACTTCTATCAAATGCTTTTAATACATGGATCCATGTTCAACTATATTGTCTAAATTTTAATTTAATATTGTATTTGTCAAATAAACTAGCCAAATTTGTCTAATATAACCACTTTGCACTGGTCACCTATAGATGTAGAATAACAAATTTGAACTAACAATTCTGCATTGGTCACTTATATAAGTGGAATCATCATTTATAGACAGCTAGGAATATCCGTCATCTAGACCCACTTCCCATAGCCTTTAGTTAGGCGCTTTTTGATATCCAACTACTAAGTCAGATAGACAGTTAGACACAGGCCTGATAGAAAATACAATTAGATTACACTAGCATAATGATTTAAAGACTTTTTTTTGGAAATTTTAAGAAAAAGGTTAAGCACATACATATGAGTCGTGGCTGATAGCCTTGGAAGGGCAGCTATTAAAAACAGTAGGCTCTGTATGTCGGATACACACACGCCTGATAGAAAATACTATTAGATTACACTTAGAAAAATGATTGAAATTATTTTTTTGGGGGGGAAAATTAAAAAAAGGTTAAACACATATGAGTCGTGGCTCATAGACTAGGGAGGGCAGCAAGTAAACACAGTAGGCTCTCTATGTCAGCAAAACACACAGGCCGGATAGAAAATTATATTAGATTACACTAGCAAACAAATTTAAACTTTTCTTTTTTATATTAAAATTAAGGTGAAAGAAAAATAGATATGGCACGAAATATAGCCCTAAAAAGGGCTTTTTGGGGTGCTGTGCTTGCAGCAGAGATGAGTGGAGTCCTTCTGGACTGTAAATATACTAGCCTAGCTATGTTTTTCCTATTAATGTCAGGAGCAAAAACACAACACGTCCTCTCATTAAAAAAGCAAGGTCGTTATGAGTCTAAAATGGCGGATTCCGAGTAGCTGGGAGTGTCTGTGAGGGAGTGTCTGATGTTGATTGGCTCTAATGTGTCAGGCGGCTGTGACATAAAGGGTCAAAGTTTCCACAATGATGACACATAGGGGTGGATCGAACATCTCCATGTGTTCGCCCACAAACGCAAACGCGAACAAGCTATGTTCGCTGTGAACCGTTCGCGGGCGAACAGTTCGGGACATCACTAATGAACACTCATTAGTTGATATTCGTTGTATTTATATGTGCCAAGGGACAATGGAGCTACCTGCAATGATTAGTAAAGGAGGAATGATGGACTCTGACAGATAATATGTTTCTGGTGACAATAAGAAGGGGACTTATAAATTAGTCTATAAATAAATCAAGATCTTGCCTCATATTAATGCCTTTTGGGCTCTTGGTCTGTAGAGTAAAGATCCAAAAAGCTTCTTTCCTCTGAAGTTTGCTAATTCTGTCACCTCCTCTAATGTCCTTGCCTATATGGTCAATACCTATAAATGAAAATAAATGTTTAATATGTGTACCGTGGGATCGAAAATGTTTGGCCACCGGTGTTCTGGGGACTTCCTCTTCAAGTGATAATAGATGTTGTCTAATGCGATCCTTAAGAGGACGTGTGGTAAGGCCTATGTATTGTAGGAGGCACTGTTGACATGTAATTAAGTAAATTACAAATTGGCTAGTGCAATCTATTCTTTGTCTAATTGGGAAAGTTTTACCTGTATTTGAAGATGTGAACTGGTCACTCTTTTTAGTATAGTTACAGCTTTTACAGATGCGTCCACACTTGAAGAAGCCTGAATGTGGGGTTAACCAGTTAGTATTGTGTTGGGGTTTCAAGGTAAAACATTTTCTAACTTTGTCTCCTACTGTGGGGGCTCTTTTGGCTACACATTTTATTTGCTGTCTAGTTATGTCTCTGAGTTTGTGGTCACTTTGTAAAATGGGTAAGTATTTGTGTATTATTTTACAAATTTCTTCATACTGTCTACTATATTGAGTAGAAAAGACAATTTCTTTAATCGGTGTATTCTGTCTATTACTAATGCATTTCTTTTTTCTGTTAGGGCTAGCAAATAGTGTATGTCTGTCTATTTTACCAACCTCTTTTGCTGCTTTTACCAAAGTGGCCTTATTGTATCCTCTCTCCACAAGTCGGGTGGTAATTTGATCAGCTTGATCTTTGTACTGTTGAAAATTAGAAAAGTTCCTCCGGGCTCTTATATATTGACCCTTCGGTATGCCTCTTATAGTATGTTTTATATGGCATGAATCTGCCCTCAAAATTGTATTGCGCGCTAGCGCCTTCCTGTAGATAGAGGATACAATATTATTGTTGGCATCTATTGTCAACTGTAGGTCTAAATAGGCAATTGATCTAGGATGGGTATTGTATGTGAAGCTCAAATTAAAAGAGTTAACATTTAGTAGGTCAACTAGATTTTGGGCTTCTCTTTGATTAACAGGGTTCCAAATGATTATCGGGTCGTCTATGAAACGGCCATACACTACTAGATTGTCTCTGAGGGGGAAATAATCGGCATAGATGGTGTTAATTTCCAGCCAACCCATGTATAAATTAGCATAGGCCGGGGCAAACTTAGCCCCCATGGCTGTGCCGCAGTTTTGTAAATAGAAATCCCCCCCAGAGACAAAGTAGTTGTGGGTCAATAAGAATTTAGCTGTAGACACTACAAACCCTATAAAATTGTCAGAAAAATCAGTGTACCGTCTTAGCATATTACCCAAAACCTCCAGGCCTTTTTGGTGGGGTATGCTCGAATATAAGGCTGTTACGTCGATAGTAAGCCATTGAAAAGTAGACTGCCAGTGTATTTTCTCCAATTGAAGGAGTAGGTGGGCACTGTCCCTAATGTAGCCTGGGAGGGCCATTACAATAGGCTGGAGTACTGAGTCCAGCCAGGCTCCAAGTCTCTCACACAAGGACCCTATGCTAGCTACAATGGGCCTCCCAGGGGGTTTGGTAAGAGTTTTGTGAATTTTGGGCACAACCCTAAAGGTAGGGACTAAAGGATCTCTAGTGAACAAATATTCCTTTACCTCCTGAGAGATATGCCCCTCTTCCTGTGTCGTGTCCAAAAATGAGAGTAGTTCCTGGCTAAATATTAGTGTGGGATCATGATTAAGTTTAGTATAGGTGTTGGGGTTGTCAAGGTGTGTTTTCAGTTCTTCCATATAATCTGAGGTGTTTAAAATAACCACCGCACCTCCCTTGTCCGCCTGAGTCACTACATATATATATATTTTTTTTATTTATTTTTTTTGTTCAGATATCTAGTTGATGTTTGGCACCAATTTAGAATTTTCCTTTTTGTCTCTAGTTCCACACGCCACAGAACATTATAGGTCACTTATTTCTTTTAAGTCACAGACACACTGCATCATATCCTTAGATCTCTTTAGCTTTTTTAGCACTAACCCACCATTCTTTCCCTTTTTTTAGTAATGTTTGGGTGATTAGTTAGGAGGTTTGATCACATATTTTGGATTAGCTTTTAAGAGACAAGAGTGTAGTATCTTCAAATAACCCCCTTTTTCCTTTATAGTGCTTTTAAGCTCCATACCGCATAAAATACAAGCGCTGTTTTGACATACTCGTGCACGCTTTCCCCATAGACATCAATGGGGAGAGCGGGTAAAAAAAAAGTCTGACACCTGCGATCGCGGAAAGAAAAGCTCCGTAACACAGCCCCATTGATGTCTAGGGGAAAAAAACTAACGTTTAAACCTGACACCCTAACATAAACCCTGAGTCTAAACACCCCTAATCTGCCCCCCACTGACATCGCCGGCACCTACATAATGTTATTAACCCCTAATCTGCCGCCCCAATATTGCTGCCACCTAAATAAAACTATTAACCCCTAATCTGCCGCTCCCAATATCGCTGCCACTATACTAAAGTTATTAACCCCTATTCTCCTGCACCCTAACATCACCCACACTATAATAAATCTATTAACCCCTATTCTGCCACTTCCCAACATTGAAGACACTAAATAAACTTGTTAACCCCTAAACCTCTGGCCTCCCACATCACTACCACTAAATAAACCTATTAACCCCTAAACCGCTAGCCCCCCACGTCGCAACAACCTAAATTAAACTATATTAACTCCTAAACCTAACCCTAACTTAACCCTAAGCCTAACCCTAACCCTAAACCTAACCGTAACCCTAACGTAACCCTAACACCCCCTAACTTTAACATAATTAAAATAGAGCTAAATTAATCTTACAATTATTAACTAAATAATTCCTATTTAAAACTAAATACTTACCTGTGAAATAAAACCTAAGATAGCTACAATATAACTAATAGTTATATTGTAGCTAGTTTAGGTTTTATTTTTATTTCACAGGTAAGTTTGTATTTATTTTAACTAGGTAGATTAGTTAGTAAATAGTTATTAACTATTTTATAACTACCTAGTTAAAATAAATACAAACTTACCTGTGAAATAACACCTAAGTTACCTTACACTAAAACCTAACATTACAAAAAATAACACTACAATGACTAAAAATAAAAAACCTACCATTACAAAAAATAACAAACGGATACAGATATGTTTTTGATGGCTTTACAGGAAATCTTTGGGGCCTATTTATCAAGCCATCAACTGTGTTGCATTCGCCGGCACCAATACGCTCACCTGACATCGCCTAACTTCGCTGCCACGGACCTGAATATGCTCTCCTTATTTAACAAAAATGGTATCAAAAAGCCACGCACCAAGTAGGGGTTGATGAGCAGCGGACTGTTGATAACTAACAGTCATCGATCTCGCTGCTCTTTGGCTTTTTCACAGCTTTATTTGTATACTGTCACTAAGCACCCACACTATACTAAACTGTTTAACCCCTATCCCGCCGCTCCTGGCCGCAACTAAAGAAAGTTATTAACCCCTAAACCGCCGCTCCCGGAGCCCACCGCCACTTACATTATACTTATTAACCCCTAATCTGCCGCCCCCTACTCTGCCGCCACCTACATTATACTTATTAACCCCTAATCTGCCACCCCCTATACCGCCGCCACCTACATACATTTATTAACCCCTATCCTGCCACTCCCAGAGCCCACCGCAACTAAATAAATGAATTAACCCCTAAACCGCCAGCCCTCCACATCGCCATAAACTAAATTAACCTATTAACCCCTAAACCTAACAACCCGCTAACTGTACATTAAATATTAACTCATCCCCATCTTAGAATAAATTTAAACTTACCTTTATATTTAAATTAAACTATATTAAACTACTAATTAATCTACCCTAACTATTAGACTAAAATTACATTAAACTATATTAAACTAATAATCTATTCTATTACAATAAAATTACATTAAACTATATTAAACTAATAATTAATCTATTCTAGCTATTATAATAAAATTACATTAAACTATATTAAATTAATAATTAATCTATTCTAACTATTATAATAAAATTACATTAAACTATATTAAACTAATAATGAATCTATTCTATTATAATACAATTACATTAAACTATATTAAACTAATAATTAATATAGTCTAAATATTATAATAAAATTACATTAAACTATATTAAACTAATAATTAATTTATTCTAACTATAATAATAAAATTACATTAAACTATATTAAATTAATAATTAATCTAATCTAACTTTTATACTAAAATTACATACAATTACAAATTAAAATAACTATATTATATATTTAAAAACCTAACCCTGCTCAAATAATTTAATTCTACATTAAAAAATTACAAATTTACAAAAAACTAAGTTACAAAAAATAACAAACACTAAGTTACACAAATAAATAAACACTAAGTTACATAAAATAAAAAGAAATTATCAAAGCTTTAAACAAATTACACCTAATCTAAGGGCCCTATGAAACTACCCCCCCCCCCCCCAAAAAAAATAAATAAAAAAGGGCCTTTTGCGGGGCATTGCCCCAAAGTAATCAGCTCTTTTACCTGAAATAGAAAATACAAATACCCCCCCAACAGTAAAACCCACCACCCACACAAACATCCCCCCCAAATAAAAACCTAACTAAAAAGACCTAAGCTCCCCATTGCCCTGAAAAGGGCATTTGGATGTGCATTGCCCTTAAAAGGGCATTTATCTCTATTGCAGGCCCAAGTCCTAATCTAAAACTAAAACCCACCCAATAAACCCTTAAAAAAATCACTAACCCCAGAAGATTTACTTACAGTTTTGAAGATCCGACATCCATCCTCCAAGATGCCGGGAGAAGTCCTCAATGAAGCAGCCAAAGTCTTCATCGAAGCCTGCAGAAGTCTTCACCCAGACGGCATCTTCTATCTTCATCCATCCGGTGCGGAGGGGCTCCATCTTCCAGACATCCGATGCGGAGCATCCTCTTCCATCGACGTCTTCTTCGGAATGAATGTTCCTTTAAATGACGTCATCAAAGATAGCGTCCCTTAGATTCCGATTGGCTGATAGAATTCTATCAGCCAATTGGAATTAAGGTTGAAAAATTCCGGAAGTACACAAATAGCCAAACTATCCAGTTATAATAAAATATAACTGTAACTACTCCCAGAGCACATTATCATTACATATACACATATGCTGATGGAAGGAGGAGACCAAAAGATGCCTGGCTAGGGTGGTACAGCATGGGAAATGACAGTCACTTAAAGGTTTACTAAATCCAATTTTTTTCATGATTCAGATAGAGCATGCAATGTTAAAGGGACATAATACTCATATGCTAAATCACTTGAAAATGATGCAGCATAACTGTAAAAAGTTGACAGGAAAATATCACCTGAGCATCTCTATGTAAAAAAGGAAGATATTTTACCTCATAATCTCCTCAGCTCAGCAGAGTAAGTTCTGTGCAAAAAAAGTTATACTCAGCTGCTCCCAGATGCAGGTAAAATAAAAAAAAATGAAGAAATGAACAGCAGCCAATCAGCATCAGCAGTGCTGAGGTCATTAACTATTTTACTGTGATCTCATGAGATTTGACTTAACTCTCATGAGATTTCATTGTAAACTTCCCTAAACTCTGTCTCTGCTGGATTTATTACACTGTTTGTAACTCTTGTGAACCAACTGTCTACTCCATTAATCTGCACTTTCCTGTCCCCAGCATGTACATCTCTCTATTATAAAACTTTGCTTAATAAATGAATTAATCCCCACCCAATTTCCTTACTTGAACCTATCCCTCTGATCTTGTAGCAATTCTTAGTCTTCTCACCTGGGTGTAACTTATCTCCCTGTCTCCAACCAATTAAACTCAGCTGTCTTTTGTAGCCTTATAAATTTAAGACCAGTTAGGGGAGAGCGTTTGCTGGGGTCTGAGCGTTTGCAGAGTGTTCCATCTCTCTAAGCGACCATCTGTCTAAGTGACCATCTTTAAGTGGCAAGGCTGAGAATTAGACAAGAATTGAACAAGATTTGAGGCAAGCTAAATATTTTCATTCAAAAATCTTTTGCACTTAAAGGGACACTATACCCAAACATTTTCTTTCATGATTAAGGTAGAGAATATAATTTTAAACAACATTCCAATTTACTTCTATTACCTAATTTGCTTTATTCTTTAGCTATACTTTAATGAAGAAATAGCAATGCACACAGTGAACCAATCACAGGAGGCATCTATGTGCAGCTACCAATCAGCAGCTACTAAGCATATCTAGATATGCTTTTCAGCAAGGAATATCAAGAGAATGAAGCAAAATAGATAATAGAAGTAAATTAGAAAGTTGTTTATAATTGTATGCTCTTTCTAAATCATGAAAGAAAATATTTGGGTTTCATGTCCCTTTAACATTCTGCTATGTTTTCAGGACTGCTTTTCCTTTTAACAGTCTCATGTCTATTCCACAAGCATACTCACATGCTCATACCGTACCCTTCTCCACACGCAGTTTTTATAGGACCCTCTCTCCTTTCTTCTCCATACCTTAGCTCTCATGAACTACTTTCTATTTTAAAATCTATATCAACTAACTGCACCACCTCCCAGAAATACCCCCACTTCTATAAATCTCATTCTTACCTACTCTTACTTTCCATCTTGATGCTATTGGCGACATCTCTCCAAATCCTGGGCCCACCCTCATTCCCACCATTACCCAATCACGCACTCCTTATAGAAACTTTAATAAAAGCAACACACATAACCTCATTTCCATCCAATGCATCCCACACGCACACACTCCTTTCACCTGCGCACTATGGAACTCTCGCTCTATCTGCAACAAACTTACAGCCATTCATGACCTGTTTATATCAAATGCTTCCACCCTTTTAGCAGTTACAGAAACCTGGTTATCTCGTTCTGACACTGTTTCCATTGCTGCTCTCACACATGGTGGCCTTCACTTTAGCCATACCCCTAGGCCAGGTGAGAAACGTGGCGGCGGTGTTGGCATCTTGCTTTCCCCCTCCTGCACTTATCAATACCTACCTCCAATCCCATCGCTCTCCTTCTCCTCCTTTGAAGTCCACTTTATTCGCCTGTTCTCCCCTCTCTCCCTCAAAGTGGCAGTCATCTATCGCCCTCCTGGACCAACCTCCCAATTCTTTGACAACTTTGCCGCCTGGCTTCCTCAATTTCTCTCTTCAAATATACCGACCCTAATTCTTGGGGGCTTCAACATTCCCATTGACAACCCATCTGCCCCCGCTGCCTCTAAACTTCTTTCACTCACATCCTCCTTCGGTCTCTCACAATCTACCTTACTCCCGACTCACCGTGATGGACACTCCATCGACCTGGTATTTTCCTATCTCTGCTCTATATCTGACACCACCTGTCACCCTTTTCCCATTTCAGACCATCACCTGGTCACCTATAATATTAATGCAAAAGCTAAACCCACTTCTTCATCCCGCCCCCGCACCTGCAGAAATACACATGCTGTGGACCCGCTCCAATTTTCAAAAATCATTCAAAATCTCCTCCCTTCCACTTCCACTATAACCTGCCCTGATCTCGCTACAGCCCACTATAACAAAACTCTCTCCTCTGCACTAGACACACTTGCCCCTCCCCAGCTGCGCAAAACACCACGCAGTCAGTTACATCCCTGACATGCTCAGCATACACGCTATTTGCAAAAATGCTCTCGTACTGCTGAGCGTGTCTGGAGGAAAACTCACTCTGAACCTGATTTCATACACTATAAGTTTATTCTTCGCTCATACACTTCTGCCCTTCACTTAGCCAAGCAAACCTACTTCTCTTCTCTCATATCTACTCTTTCCTCAAACCCTAAATGACTCTTTTCCACCTTTAACTCTCTCCTCTACCCACCTACTCCACCACCCCCGTCTGTCTTTAGTGCTCAAGCCCTGGCAGACTACTTTTTAAACAAAACACGTACTATCCGAAGCAACATCCCAACACCAACCTGCAATATTCCAACAGGCCCAATTACTCCCTCTGCCACCCTCTCTATCTTCCATCCAGCCACTGAGAATGAAGTTTCTTCCTTACTATATTCCTCACCCCTCACTACCTGCCCACTCGACCCTATCCCTTCCCATCCAATACCCTCCCTATCTTCCACCCTCACTCCTGCTCTTACCCACATCTTCAACCTATCTCTCTCTACCGGCTCACTCCCATCTTCTTTCAAACACGAAAAAGTCACTCCCATACTCAAAAAACCCTCCCTCGACCCTAATTCTCCCGAAAGCTACCGCCCCATATCACTGCTTCCACTAACATCAAAACTCCTTGAAAAACTTCAATCGCTTAACCCACTTCATGTCCACCAACTCCTTGCTTGACCCACTGCAATCTGGATTCCGCCCAAAACATTCAACTGAGACTGCCCTTACCAAGGTTACAAACGATCTTCACTCTGCAAAAAATGTTGGCCACTACTCTTTACTCATCTTACTCGACCTCTCAGCTACCTTCGACACAGTTGCCCACCCCTCCTCCTACAGACCCTTAGCTCTTTTGGCCTCTGTGACACTGCTCTTTCCTGGATTCACTCCTATCTTTCCCACAGGTCTTTTTCCTGTGTCATTTGCCGGCGACTCCTCCTCTCCTATGCCTCTGTCTGTTGGAGTACCTCAAGGATCTGTTCTGGGTCCTCTACTCTTCTCCATCTATACTTCTTCGCTGGGTAAACTTATCAACAGTTATGGCTTCAAATACCACCTCTATGCTGATGACACCCAGATCTACCCCTCCACCCCTGCTCTCTCTCCCTCTGTCCTTTCTCATGTCAGCGACTGCTTATCTGGTATTTCTTCCAGGATGGCCTCTCACCACCTGAAGATTAACATGTCCAAGACTGAGCTCCTTCTTATCCCCCTCTCAAGTTCTATGCCGACTTCTGAATTCTCTATCCCTGTTAACGGCATCACCATTTCCCCATCGCCCCAAGTCCGCTGCCTCTGAGTCACACTTGACTCAAATCTATCCTTTGTCCCCCATGTCCAATCGCTTTCTACATCCTGCCGCAACCATCTACGCAATATTTCCCAAATTCGCCCACAAAGCAAATAATCCACTCCCTTGTTATCTCCCGACTTGACTACTGCAATAACCTACTCGCTGGCCTTCCTCTTTCCTGCCTCTCCCCCTTCAATCCATCCTAAATGCCTCCACCAGGCTGATCCACCTTTCCCGTTGATCTGCATCTGCTGCACCTCTCTGCGAGTCCCTTCATTGGCTCCCCATTCACAGCAGAATTAAATTCAAAATTCTCACCCTTCCATACAAAGCTCTCACCAATGCCGCTCCCCTCTACCTATCCTCTCTAATACACAAGTATACTCCAGCCCGTCCACTAAGATCCAACAATGACCTGCTCCTTGCATCCGCAACTATCACCTCTTCTCATGCTAGACTGTAGGACTTCTGTCATGCAGCACCTACCCTCTGGAACACTCTCCCTCGTGCTGTCAGGCTTTGCCCTAATCTGTCTTCCTTTAAATGTTCCCTGAAGACTTTTCTGTTCAGGGAAGCCTACCACCCAACTCAATAATAAATTAACTTCACTTACCTAACATTTCCCTCATCTAACTTTATTAACATCTTTCCAAATCTTGCAGTCCTCACCTCCTATTTCTCAACCTCCTACCCTTCTAGATTGTAAGTTCCCACAGGAATAGGGCCCTCAATCCCACCTGTATGTGTTTGTAAATTTTGTCCTGTCTTTTACAAGTCTTGTATTATTTTATTTAAATGAATTGTATCCATGGACAGCGCTGCGGAATATGTAGGCGCTTCATAAATAAAGTATAATAATAATAATAATAATAATAATAAACTGAATAGGGAAATAACATGAGAGTGCACGAGGCTCATCCTTTCAGCTGTCCCGGGACAGACATATTAATATGCTGCTTAGAAATCCTTTACAATGGGATGTGGCTACTGAGGAACTTTTGAGGTAAAATATCTTTCTTTTTTACATAGAGATGTTCAGGTGATATCTTCTAGTCAGCTTTTTACAACTATGCTGCATCACTTTCAAGTGTTTAAACATTTGGGTATTATGGTCTTTTAAGCAACTTTCTAATTTACTGCTACTATCAATTTTTCTTCGTTCTCTTGCTATCTTTATTTTAAAAGCAGGAATTTAAAGCTTAGGAGTGAGTCCATTTTAGGTTCAGCACCCTGGATAGCGCTTGCTTATTGGTGGCTACATTTAGCAAACCCAGGTTCTGAACCAAAAATTGGCCGGCTCTTAAGCTTTACATTCCTGCTTTTTAAATAAAGATAGCAAGAGAACAAAGAAAAATTGATAATAGGAGAAAATTAGAAAGTTGCTTAAATTTGCATGCTCTATCTTAATCATTAAAGGAAAAAAAAAAGGGTTTAGTGTCCCTTTAAAGCTTGGGGTCACTGTGGCCTAGATTTAGAGTTGGGCGGTAAAACGCTGGTTTTAGGCTACCGCCGGTATTTGGAGTCAGTCAGGAAAGGGTCTAATGCTCACTTTTCAGCCGCGACTTTTCCATACCGCAGATCCCCTTACGTCAATTGCGTATCCTATCTTTTCAATGGGATCTTCCTAACTCCGGTATTTAGAGTCGTGTCTGAAGTGAGCGTTAGAATTCTAACGACAAAACTCCAGCCGCAGAAAAAAGTCAGTAGTTAAGAGCTTTCTGGGCTAACGCCGGTTCATTAAGCTCTTAACTACTGTGCTCTAAAGTACACTAACACCCATAAACTACCTATGTACCCCTAAACCGAGGTCCCCCCACATCGCCGCCACTCGATTAGATTTTTTTAACCCCTAATCTGCCGACCGCCACCTACGTTATACTTATGTAGCCCTAATCTGCTGCCCCTAACACCGCCGACCCCTATATTATATTTATTAACCCCTAACCTGCCCCCCTCAACGTCGCCGCCAGCTACCTACAATAATTAACCCCTAATCTGCCGACCGCAAAGAGCCGCCACTTACATTATAGCTATGTACCCCTAATCTGCTGCCCCTAACACCGCCGACCCCTATATTATATTTATTAACCCCTAATCTGCCCCCCTCAACGTCGCCTCCACCTGCCTACACTTATTAACCCCTAATCTGCCGAGCGGATCTCACCGCTACTATAATAAAGTTATTAACCCCTAATCCGCCTCACTCCCGCCTCAATAACCCTATAATAAATAGTATTAACCCCTAATCTGCCCTCCCTAACATCGCCGACACCTAACTTCAATTATTAACCCCTAATCTGCCGACCGAATCTCGCCGCTATTCTAATAAATGGATTAACCCCTAAAGCTAAGTCTAACCCTAACACTAACACCCCCTAACTTAAATATAATTTAAATCTAACGAAATAAATTAACTCTTATTAAATAAATTATTCCTATTTAAAGCTAAATACTTACCTGTAAAATAAATCCTAATATAGCTACAATATAAATTATAATTATATTATAGCTATTTTAGGATTAATATTTATTTTACAGGTAACTTTGTATTTATTTTAACCAGGTACAATAGCTATTAAATAGTTAAGAACTATTTAATAGCTAAAATAGTTAAAATAATTACAAAATTACCTGTAAAATAAATCCTAACCTAAGTTACAATTAAACCTAACACTACACTATCAATAAATTAATTAAATAAAATACCTACAATTATCTACAATTAAACCTAACACTACACTATCAATAAATTAATTAAATACAATATCTACAAATAAATACAATGAAATAAACTAACTAAAGTACAAAAAATAAAAAAGAACTAAGTTACAAAAAATAAAAAAATATTTGCAAACATCAGAAAATTATTACAACAATTTTAAACTAATTACACCTACTCTAAGCCCCCTAATAAAATAACAAAGACCCCCAAAATAAAAAAAATGCCCTACCCTATTCTAAATTACTAAAGTTCAAAGCTCTTTTACCTTACCAGCCCTGAACAGGGCCCTTTGCGGGGCATGCCCCAAAGAATTCAGCTCTTTTGCCTGTAAAAAAAAACATACAATACCCCCCAATAGAATGCGAGCTCAATCTGATTGGCTGATTGGATCAGCCAATCGGATTGAACTTGATTCTGATTGGCTGATTGCATCAGCCAATCAGAATTTTCCTACCTTAATTCCGATTGGCTGATAGAATCCTATCAGCCAATCGGAATTCGAGGGACGCCATCTTGGATGACGTCCCTTAAAGGAACCGTCATTCTTCAGTTGGACGTCGCCGGAAGAAGATGGGTCCACGCTGGAGGTCTTCACGATGGAGCCGGTCCTCATCGGATGAAGATAGAAGATGCCGCTTGGAAGAAGATGGTTGCCGGTCCGGATCTACTCTTCTTCCCGGATAGGATGAAGACTTTGGACCCTCTTCTGGACTTCTTCAGCCGTCGGATGATGGATGTCTAGCCCCCGCTTGGGCTTGGATGAAGATTTTGGAGCCAGGACGGATCGGTGTACCCGGTGAGGTGAAGACAAGGTAGGAAGATCTTCAGGGGCTTAGTGTTAGGTTTATTTAAGGGGGGTTTGGGTTAGATTAGGGGTATGTGGGTGGTGGGTTGTAATGTTGGGGGGGGTATTGTATGTGTTTTTTTACAGGCAAAAGGGCTGAATTTCTTGGGGCATGCCCCGCAAAGGGCCCTGTTCAGGGCTGGTAAGGTAAAAGAGCTTTGAACTTTTGTAATTTAGAATAGGGTAGGGCATTTTTTTATTTTGGGGGGCTTTGTTATTTTATTAGGGGGCTTAGAGTAGGTGTAATTAGTTTAAAATTGTTGTAATATTTTTCTGATGTTTGTAAATATTTTTTTATTTTTTGTAACTTAGTTCTTTTTTATTTTTTGTACTTTAGTTAGTTTATTTCATTGTATTTATTTGTAGATATTGTATTTAATTAATTTATTGATAGTGTAGTCTTAGGTTTAATTGTAGGTAATTGTAGGTATTTTATTTAATTAATTTATTGATAGTGTAGTGTTATGTTTAATTGTAACTTAGGTTAGGATTTATTTTACAGGTAAATTTGTAATTATTTTAACTATTTTAGCTATTAAATAGTTCTTAACTATTTAATAGCTATTGTACCTGGTTAAAATAAATACAAAGTTACCTGTAAAATAAATATTAATCCTAAAATAGCTATAATATAATTATAATTTATATTGTAGCTATATTAGGATTTATTTTACAGGTAAGTATTTAGCTTTAAATAGGAATAATTTATTTAATAAGAGTTAATTAATTTTGTTAGATTTAAATTATATTTAACTTAGGGGGGTTAGACTTAGCTTTAGGGGTTAATACATTTATTAGAATAGCGGTGAGCTCCAGTCGGCAGATTAGGGGTTAATGTTTGAAGTTAGGTGTCGGCGATGTTAGGGAGGGCAGATTAGGGGTTAATACTATTTATTATAGGGTTAGTGAGGCGGATTAGGGGTTAATAACTTTATTATAATAGCGGTGCGGTCCGCTCGGCAGATTAGGGGTTAATAAGTGTAGGCAGGTGGAGGCGACGTTGTGGGGGGCAGATTAGGGGTTAATAAATATAATATAGGGGTCGGCGGTGTTAGGGGCAGCAGATTAGGGGTACATAGGGATAATGTAAGTAGCGGCGGTTTACGGAGCGGCAGATTAGGGGTTAAAAATAATATGCAGGGGTCAGCGATAGCGGGGGCGGCAGAATAGGGGTTAATAAGTGTAAGGTTAGGGGTGTTTAGACTCGGGGTACATGTTAGGGTGTTAGGTGCAGACGTAGGAAGTGTTTCCCCATAGACAACAATGGGACTGCGTTAGGAGCTGAACGCGGCTTTTTTGCAGGTGTTAGGTTTTTTTTCAGCTCAAACAGCCCCATTGTTTTCTATGGGGGAATCGTGCATGAGCACGTTTTTGAGGCTGGCCGCGTCCGTAAGCAACTCTGGTATCGAGAGTTGCAGTTGCGTTAAATATGCTGTACACTCCTTTTTTGGAGCCTAACGCAGCCATTCTGTGGACTCTCAATACCAGAGTTATTTTAAAGGTGCGGCCAGAAAAAAGCCAGCGTTAGCTACGCGGGTCGTTACCGACAAAACTCTAAATCTAGGCGTGTGTTTGGTATCTTTGCATTAGTAATTCACATAAAAATATTAATACATAATTATTCATGTAGCCTGAAGTGTTTATTAAGTAGTTTGTTTATATCACAGGGAACTCCCCTCACAGTATGAAGTTTAGGGTTCTATGCTTTTTACTCTTTATTAATTTTATTGTTTTATATCATCTTATTTCATGGGTTTATTTTTCTTGTTTTGTTTCTCAGCTTAAAATATTTATTTAATCAACTCTCTCTTTGAGCGTTAGTAACTGAATTCACATCTTTCTTACCTTGCGAATAACATTACCAAAGGATTATAATTAAACGTTGATTTGGGTTTTAATGTGAAAAAGAAAGTACACCCTCTTTGAATTCTATGTGGCTGATTTATCAAAGTGTGAGCGGACATGATCTGCTGTAGTGATCATGTCCACAGCAAACCGATAAATGCCGACAACATACGCTGTTGGCATATATCATTGCACAAGCATTTCACAAGAAATGCTTGTGCAATGCCCCCTTGCAGATTTGCAGCCAATCGGCCACTAGCAGGGGGTGTCAATCGACCCGATCGTATCCGATCGGTTGATTGCTGTCCACCGCCTCAGAGGTGCGGATGAGTTAAGGAGCAGCGGTCAACAGATGCATTGGGGCCGATTGACGGCTTGATAAATGAGCCCCTATGGCTTAAAGTATTATAAGCTAATGAATCATAAGATATACTTCGTTTTTCACACATGGCTTCTCCATTTTGGTTTTATTTTTTTATATGTCATGTGTTGTTGTTCATCTGAGGTTGTATTTACCTAATTTTAAGACCTGCTAAGGACCAGATGATTGTTATGTCCTGATACATAAAAACCATACAAACCATTCAAAGAGGGTGCACTTTCTTTTTCACATGACTGTATATAATTTAGGGGTAGCTTGAGATGTCCTGAATATTAAGGTCTTGAGTGGTGGACGTTATTATAAGTTTTGGGCATGTAGGCAGGATTTAGGGGTTAATTTGGGTTGGCACTATAGGGAACTAGGATGAGGTAGCTGGAGGCCCTGTGCTGTTAACCCCTTCATGCCTGTACTCTCTCACGACTTGGCAGGTAGTCCTCTCTATGGCATGAAGAGGAGGATCCACGTCACTGAAGACCGTGGCCGCTGAAGAGGACCAGCGCTCCAGATGAGGACCAGCGCTCCGGATCTGCGCATCGCTGAAGACTGCTCCGCACCTCCGAGAAGTAGATGATGGTGCCACCCGGGAAGAAGATCTTCACCATCTGGATGAAGACTTTGCTCCGTCTGGATTTCAGGAACGATGAGTAGATTTTCTGGGGTTAGTGTTAGGGTTTTTTTGTTTTGTTTTTGGGTGTTTTTTTTAGATTAGAGCATTTTTTAATTTAATGGGCAAAAAATAGCTGATTGCCCTTTTAAGGGCAATGCCCCTTTAGGGGCAATGGGTACTTAGATTTTTTTTAGACATTCGGCTAGATTTAGAGTTTGGCGTTAGCCGTCAAAACCAGCGTTAGAGGCTCCTAACGCTGGTTTTGGGCTACCGCTGGTATTTGGAGTCTTGTAGCTAAGGGTCTAACGCTCACTTTGCAGCCGCAACTTTTCCATACCACAGATCCCCCTACACCATTTGCGTATCCTATCTTTTCAATGGGATCTTCCTAACGCCGGTATTTAGAGTCTTGGCTGAAGTGAGCGTTAGAAATCTAACGACAAAACTCCAGCCGCAGAAAAAAGTCAGTAGTTAAGAGCTTTCTGGGCTAACGCCGGTTCATAAAGCTCTTAACTACTGTGCTCTAAAGTACACTAACACCCATAAACTACCTATGTACCCCTAAACCGAGGTCCCCCCACATCGCCGCCACTCGATTACATTTTTTTAACCCCTAATCTGCCGACCGCACACCGCTGCCACCTACGTTATACTTATGTACCCATAATCTGCTGCTCCTAACACCGCCGACCCCTATATTATATTTATTAACCCCTAATCTGCCCCCCACAACCTCGCCGCCAGCTACCTACAATAATTAACCCCTAATCTGCCGACCGGACCTCACCGCTACTATAATAAAGTTATTAACCCCTAATCCGCCTCACTCCCGCCTCAATAACCCTATAAGAAATAGTATTAACCTTTAATCTGCCCTCCCTAACATCACCGACACCTAACTTCAATTATTAACCCCTAATCTGCCAACCGGACCTCACCGCTACTCTAATAAATGTATTAACCCCTAAGGCTAAGTCTAACCCTAACACTAACACCCCCTAAATTAAATATAATTTAAATCTAACGAAAAAAATTAACTCTTATTAAATAAATTATTCCTATTTAAAGCTAAATACTTACCTGTAAAATAAACCCTAATATAGCTACAATATAAATTTTAATTATATTGTAGCTATTTTAGGATTAATATTTATTTTACAGGCAACTTTATTTTAACCAGGTACAATAGCTATTAAATAGTTATTTAATATTTAATAGCTACCTATTTAAAATAATTACAAAATTACCTTTAAAATAAATCCTAACCTAAGTTACAATTAAACCTAACACTACACTATCAATAAATTAATTAAATACAATACCTACAAATAAATACAATTAAATAAACTAACTAAAGTACAAAAAATAAAAAAGAACTAAGTTACAAAAAATAAAAAAATATTTACAAACATTAGAAAAATATTACAACAATTTTAAACTAATTACACCTACTCTAAGCCCCCTAATAAAATAACAAAGCCCCCCAAAATAAAAAAAATGCCCTACCCTATTCTAAAATTAAAATAGAAAAGCTCTTTTACCTTACCAGCACTTAAAAGGGCCATTTGCGAGGCATGCCCCAAAGAATTCAGCTCTTTTGCCTGTAAAAAAAAAACATACAATACCCCCCCCAACATTTACAACCCACCACCCACATACCCCTAATCTAACCCAAACCCCCCTTAAATAAACCTAACACTAAGCCCCTGAAGATCTCCCTACCTTGTCTTGACCACACCGGGTTAACCGATTGGTCCAGAAGAGCCTCCGATGTCTTCATCCAAGCCCAAGCGGGGGCTGAATAGTGACGTCCATCCTCCGGCTGAAGTCTTGATCCAAGCGGCAAATGAAGAAGTCCATCTTCGGGCAGAAATCTTCATCCTATTCGGGCAGAAAAGGACATCAGGACCGGCAAACATCTTCATCCAGGCGGCATCTTCTATGTTCTTTAATCCGATGACGAGCGGCTGATCTTGAAGACCTCCGGCGCGGATCCATCCTCTTCGTTCGACGTCCAACTGAAGAATGAAGGTTACTTTAAGGGACATCATTCAAGATGGCGTCCCTCGAATTCCGATTGGCTGATAGGATTCTATCAGCCAATCGGAATTAAGGTAGGAAAATTCTGATTGGCTGATGGAATCAGCCAATCAGATTCAATTTCAATCCGATTGGCTGATTAGATCAGCCAATCAGATTGAGCTCGCATTCTATTGGCTGATCGGAACAGCCAATAGTATGTGAGCTCAATCTGATTGGCTGATCCAATCAGCCAATCGGATTGAACTTGAATCTGATTGGCTGATTCCATCAGCCAATCAGAATTTTCCTACCTTAATTCCGATTGGCTGATAGAATCCTATCAGCCAATCGGAATTCGAGGGACGCCATCTTGGATGACGTCCCTTAAAGGAACCTTCATTCTTCAGTTGGACGTCAAACGAAGAGGATGGATCCGCGCCGGAGGTCTTCAAGATCAGCCGCTCATCATCGGATTGAAGAACATAGAAGATGCCGCCTGGATGAAGATGTTTGCCGGTCCGGATGTCCTCTTCTGCCCGGATAGGATGAAGATTTCTGCCCGAAGATGGACTTCATTTGCCGCTTGGATCAAGACTTAAGGCGGAGGATGGACGTCACTATTCAGCCCCCGCTTGGGCTTGGATGAAGACATCGGAGGCTCTTCTGGACCGATTGGTGAACCCGGTGTGGTGAAGACAAGGTAGGGAGATCTTCAGGGGCTTAGTGTTAGGTTTATTTAAGGGGGGGTTGGGTTAGATTAGGGGTATGTGCGTGGTGGGTTGTAATGTTGGGGGGGTTTTGCATGTTTTTTTTTTACAGGCAAAAGAGCTGAATTCTTTGGGGCATGCCCCGCAAATGGCCCTTTTAAGGGCTGGTAAGGTAAAAGAGCTTTTCTATTTTAATTTTAGAATAGGGTAGGGCATTTTTTTATTTTGGGGGGCTTTGTTATTTTATTAGGGGGCTTAGAGTAGGTGTAATTAGTTTAAAATTGTTGTAATATTTTTCTAATGTTTGTAAATATTTTTTTATTTTTTGTAACTTAGTTCTTTTTTATTTTTTGTAATTTAGTTAGTTTATTTAATTGTATTTATTTGTAGATATTGTATTTAATTAATTTATTGATAGTGTAGTGTTAGGTTTAATTGTAGATAATTGTAGGTATTTTATGTAATTAATTTATTGATAGTGTAGTGTTAGGTTTAATTGTAACTTAGGTTAGGATTTATTTTACAGGTAATTTTTTAATTATTTTAAGTAGGTAGCTATTAAATATTAAATAACTATTTAATAGCTATTGTACCTGGTTAAAATAAATACAAAGTTGCCTGTAAAATAAATATTAATCCTAAAATAGATACAAAATTATTATTCATTATATTGTAGCTATAGTAGGGTTTATTTTACAGGTAAGTATTTAGCTTTAAATAGGATTCATTTCTTTAATAAGAGTTAATTTATTTCGTTAGATTTAAATTATATTTAACTTAGGGGGGTGTTAGTGTTAGGGTTAGACTTAGCTTTAGGGGTTAATAAATTTAATAGAGTAGCGGTGAGGTCCGCTACTCCATAGGAAACAATGGGCCTGCGTTAGGAGCTGAACGCTGCTTTTTTGCAGGTGTTAGGTTTTTTTTCAGCTCAAACTGTCCCATTGTTTCCTATGGGGGAATCGTGCACGAGGACGTTTTTGAAGCTGGCCGCGTCCGTAAGCACCGCTGGTATTGAGAGTTGCAGTGGTGGTAAATTATGCTTTACGCTCCTTTTTTGGAGCCTAACGCAGCCATTCTGTGAACTCTAAATACCAGCGGTATTTAAAAGGTGCGGCCAGAAAAAAGCACGCGTAGCTAACGCACCCCTTCTAACGCAAAACTCCAAATCTAGGCGCTAGTTTTTTTTATTTTGGGGGGTTGGTTGCGTGGGAGGGGTTTCCTTTTTGGGGGGACTTTGTAATTTTTGTAGTTAAAAGAGCTGTTTAACTTAGGGCAATGCCCTACAAAAGGCCCTTTTAAAGGCTATTGGTAATTTATTGATAGATTAGGGTGTGTTTTTATTTTGGGTGCTTTTTTTTTTTTATAGGGCTATTAGATTAGTTTTAATTTTTATTATTTTAGATAATTTGTTTATTATTTTTTGTAATCTTCGATTTTTTTTATTTTTCGTAATGTTAGTGTTTTTGTTTTTTTGTAATTTTTTTCCCGTAATTTTAGTGTTTTTTTTTGTAATGTTAGGTTTTTTTAAATATTTTCGTAGTATTAGGATTTTTTAATATTGTAATTTAGTTTTTTTTTTTAATTTTATTAAAATAGTAATGGTTTTTTTTTACAGGTAAGTTTAATTTAAAGTTTGGGGTGTGTTAGCTTTAAGGGTTAATAGTTTAATTGAATGTTTTGCAATGTGGGGGGCTAGCGGTTTAGGGGTTAATAGGTTTAGTTTAGTTGGGGGATGGCGGTTTAGGGGTTAATAAGTTTAATATAGTATTTGCGATGCGGGCGATGCGGGGGTGGCGGTTTAGGGGTTAATAGGTAGTTTATGTGTGTTAGTATAATATTTTTGTTATGAGTTTTGTGAAACATTTTTGTTTTGCAAAATCCATAACTACTGGTCTCAGATAGCGGAATGGATCACGGCGGTATAAGCTATAACACTAGCATTATAGCCAGACCCCGCAACCTGTAATACAGACGCAATGAAAACCCAGCATTTAAAAGCCATTTTTTGAGCGCGGAATGGAGAGTGGCATAAAGGCTAAAATGCTAGCGGTATAGCTGTACCACCGCGACTTGTAATACGGGAGACCTGCATTTTCTGCTCGCAATGGCCAATTTTTCACTAGCATTATAGCCAGACCCCGCAACCTGTAATACAGACGCAATGAAAACCCAGCATTTAAAAGCCATTTTTTGAGCGCGGAATGGAGAGTGGCATAAAGGCTAAAATGCTAGCGGTATAGCTGTACCACCGCGACTTGTAATACGGGAGACCTGCATTTTCTGCTCGCAATGGCCAATTTTTCAGCGGTATAGCCATTCTGCAACACTTGTAATCTTCCTGGTAAACATTAAAAATGGATTTTATGAATCTACAAAGTATTTTATTTTTATACAGATCTCTTGTTTTACTATATTTTTTACTTCTTCAAAAGGGTTAAAAATATAGTTCACATTGAACTCTTGGAACAACCCCATTTTGCTCCAGAAGTGGATATGATTAGTGATTGGGGCATACAGATGAATTCCTACTTCTCATTTGCTCATCATCTGGGGCCCGATCCGATATGCAGTGTCGCCCGCAAAAGCCGGTGACGCCAAATTTTGCGCGGGTTTGGTATCCTATATACGGCGTAACTTAGAAGTTACGCGCGTATATTTCAGCCTTCGCCCGTATTTTTTTGACCCATAGACTGACATACAAAACAGGCGCAATTTGGTATCCAATATACAGCGTAAGGACTTATGCGCGCAGAATTCAGAAAATCTACTCCATTCTCATCTCGCCACAAATTGCAGACGCAGCAACCCTTCCACTGACTTAGATACCAGCGTAACTCTCTGAAGGCCTAACAAATGCATGCTTAACAACATACATATCAGCAGCTTGATCACAAATAGTTAACCTCTTCAAAGCATTTATTATTCCTGCCCCTGCAAGTGTGTCAAACCAATCACAAACAGCACAACCTCTCAACAGGAAGCATAAAAACCCGCCAAAGTACATCCTCATTAGCCACCATGTTTTCCTGCTTTCCATAGAGAGGCAGCATCATTGGGCACAAGGGTGCTTCATGGGGCACAAGGGGGGCATTATGGGGCACAAGGGTTGCTGGAAGCCCTACAATCACCTGTTGTTCCGTCTACACATGCTGATTCTATAGTTGCTGCTGAGGTCCCTGGTCATGGTGCTGCCCCTGCTGCAGCTGGTCATCGAATTACATACTGCGGATTTCCGCTGCATGTAAGTGAAACTACTACATCCCACCCCCATTCCCTTAACCACCCTAATTACTGAAAATATATCATTAGTTTAATTCATGTTTTGGTCACTATGATTTATGGACTATCATTAAGAAGAATGAAAATGGATGTTTATACCTTATGTTCACACCTTCTGTAAAAACATTATTATTTAGATATATATACCCATGTGCAGGGATAGGCAAGGTGTCCTTCACTAAAGGTCTTTACCTTAGAAAATGTCCGTCACAGCCTTGGCTCGTGCCTATCCCTGCACATGTGTCAATTTCTATTGGATGTGAGAAAGCTTGATTTACATCTTATAATTGAATATAACTATATGTACCCTTCATACACAACTATGTGATGTGGAACACTATTAGTTAAAAAAAGGAATTTTAACTCGCTGCAGGATGCATTTTTATAGCATTTCCTTCTCCCCAGGGAGAAGGAAGTGCTATCAAAATGTATCCTGCAGCGAGTTAAAATTCCTTTTTTTAACTAATAGTGTTCAAAACCATTGTCTTATGCATAAGCACTCCAGTCAACAAATAAAGTCTACCGACAGTAGGCATTTTACTGGCATCCCCCAAATATTTGTGTAGTGCGGTTGCACCCTTCTAGTTCTCAGAATAACTATGTGATGTGGTTTATAGAACATGAATATGTCATAAACATGATGATATTACCTTTTTTGGGCCATTTCCACACAGGCCTTATTATATGTTTCAACAATATTAGTGTACTAAAACACCCCTCACATGGATGTGGATGACAATTATATGGTATATAACAGAGGACAAGATTTATGCTGAAATATAACAATATTATTTTTTTTTAGGCTTCTTGGATGAGGGGGCTGAGGTGCCTGGAGTGGATCTCCTGGTTCTCCTGGGTTGTGTGGATTCAGATGATTCTGCTAGAGTGCTGGCCACAGATGAGAGGCTAGAGGCAGTGTCCTGCTGGTGAGTGAAGTGCTCAACCAACACACCCAAAAGTTGGTTTTGTTCCCGCCATCTGTTGTCAATCTGCATCTGCATATCAGAAATAACTCTCATCATCTGAGACTGGTTTTGGACTATTCCATTTAAAGATGCTGCCATGTCCCGTTGCAGCTCGATGGTACGCTGGAGTAAACTCTGTTGGCTCCTGCGAAACCTGTGTTATTCTCTTTGTCTTCTCTCGCAGCTTGCTATGAGCCTCTTTTGGAGGGAAATGTATTCGTCGCCCATGGGAGAATACAGAGGATCTACAGGCTGTTGACCAGCAGGGATTCTAGGCGCAGGTTCAGCTCTAGCTGCTGGTGCATCATGGACATCCTCAGCTGCTGCTGCATCAGGGACATCTACAGCTGGTGCTGCATCAGGGACAACTACAGCTGGTGCTGCATCAGGGACAACTACAGCTGGTGCTGCATCAGGGACAACTACAGCTATATGCTCCTCTTCAGATGGTGGAGCTCTTCCAAGGGAAGAGGATGGTGGAGCTCTCCGGGTGGACTGGTTGTCCCATTGACGGCTAGTGTGCACCCACTCAGCCTGTCCAGTTTGCATGTCCTGTGCGTAAAAGCCCTGACTGGCCTGATATTGAGGGGGGGGGTAAAGACATGTACCCTTTGGGGCTGACTTGGCTCCCCCTCAAACTCAAAAGAATAATCCTCCGGCCAGGTATCTTGCCAGGGCTCGTCTGACAATGTTGGTGGCATCACATCTGGGTCCACAACAGAGGCAATCCAACCCGGCTCATGCCTGGGAGCATACTGTCCTTGTTGCTGCATTCTTTGGATTGGTGGTGGAGGTGGATGCATTCCTCGGACTGGTGGTGGAGGTGGATGCATTCTTTGGACTGGTGGTGGAGGTGGATGCATTCCTCGGACTGGTGGTGGAGGTGGATGCATTCTTTGGACTGGTGGTGGAGGTGGATGCATGCTTGTTTGCACCCTGGTGACAGGAGGTTCTGTGGAGGAGTCAAATGATGAGAGGGATTAGTACAATCATATATATGTCCATGTGGGTATACAATGTACATTGATACATGCTAGGGCTATACTCATTCTCATGTCAAACTCTATAACATGCATGTGCACATTGTGATTTGTGATATGAGGGATTTTAATATGCAAAGTATACATGTATGTGTTTCATACAATAGTTATGTGTACATGTCAGTGATGGAGAAAATGTGTTCTTTAAGTGACACTATGGTTACACAATTTCCTTTAGCCTGATGTAGGCACATAACGTGCTTTCTTGAGCTAAAAGTATTGTGATGGCTATAGTGTCCATTTACTGAAAACTCTACATGTGGCTTGTGGCCTGTGTTACTCTGAGACATGTTAGTATTTCACTATTCCACCTCATATCATGAATTTCAATGTGTTAAGTAGCATTAAATGGACATTAAACACATTTTTATTCTTTCATGATTCAGCTAGAGCATGCAATTTTAAACAACTTTCTAATTTACTTCCATTACCTAATTTGATTCATTCTCTTGATATTCTTTGCTGAAAAGCATATCTATATAGGCTCAGAAGCTGCTGATTGGTGGCTGCACATCAATGCCTCATGTGATTGGCTCACCCATGTGCATTGATATTTCATAAACAAAGAATATCAGAATAATGAAGAAAATTAGATAATAGAAGTAAATTGGGATGTTGTTTAAAACTGTATTCTCTATCTGAATAATGAAATAAAAAGATTTGGTTTAATGTCCCTTTAATGTGAAATATAATTGTAGATGTTTTTGTTAGTAGGCCAAATACCATGCTCCTCATTGTGTACATGAATGTGTGACATTAAAGGATGTTATATCTCAAATACATATAATACTGGTGTGTGGGATGTTACTCATCAGCATGCTGTGCTGATGTTGCAGCCCCTGAGTCACGAGCCCCTGGAAGTCCACGGACTGCTGTGATACTCAGGGACCTGCGTATCATCTCCTGCCATTCGTTGTATTCAGCTTCCTGGGGTGGACCACCACATGTTCCCCTCTGGTGCATGGCTTCTTGGCCCATTTTCTCCTTCACCCGCCTCTTGCAATCATTCCATCTTTTTTTAAGGCCCTCGACAGTCCTCCTCTGCGGGGCCACGCTGTTTACAGCATCCTCGACCAACAACCATGCTGCCTTCGGCCAACTCCTTTGCCCTTCTCCTGGCCAAAGAGGGCACTGTGGTTCTCCAGGATGGCCTGGACTAGCGCAACATTCTCTTCGAACGAGAAGTTCGGGCATCTCATGGGCTCATCGTCTGTGGCCGCCTGGCTTCCTCCCTGGGATGTCCCTGGTGTGGGTTCCTCCCTATCCTCTCCCTCCTCCCCCCTTCTGTCCCCATGTGCACCCTCTGTCCCTCTTCTGAGTGTGCCTGGTCTCGGGGCAACCCCACTCCCATCATCCCTTCTGGCTCTCCCTCTCCCCACTCCACTTACTCCCTGACGGGGACCCTGCTGCTCCTCCTATCCACTACAAGAATCCTCTCCCTGCAACTCCACTCCCCTCCTCCCCCCGCCCTACCTCTCCCTGCCATCCTCACACTACACACACTCACACACTCACACTCACTCCCACTTCAATCACACACAATCATAACCAAACACTCAGCCTATCACACTGTAAAAGATAAATAAAATGTGTGAGGTGTTAGAAAAAAAAAGTGTTGTGTATTTTGTATATGTTTGTATGCAAAATGTGTGCAATATGTAAAAAAAAAAAGTGTAGGTAAATGTACAGGCTTACCCAAACAAAAATCCGACCTAACTTTTATGAATTGCGCCTCTCTCACTGCTCTTACTAAATAACTGAACTCACTGTAGTGTGCTGTAGCTCCAAGAACCAACCAAACACACTAAAGAAAATGGCGGCTGCGCATGGGTTTATGTATGAATTTTGAATCGCGTAATTACGTGGCGCATCCTTTAGAACTGGTGGTTATTTTTTACGATTCATAGCCTAATTTGCATCAAACTACTTTTTATTGAGACTTTACGTGAACAAAATACTGGCGTAAGTACTTGCGACGACTAAAATGTGTATTTGCGCACATTTTAGTTGATCACTGGTTTTTCATACTTGCCAGTTTAGCATCTGACGGCGCAGTATATTTGATAGCTCGAGTTGCGAGGTGAAATTACGGGCAGCGCGGGTTCCCTCGCTTGCGCGAGTAGACCATGAGCATAACTATGTATTTATGCATTTACAGAAAAATAATATTTAGTATTGTTCCATGCACTACTGGCAAGTCCACCATGCACATTGCACAATAATTACAAAAATATCTAAGTCATTATAGTAGTTAAACACCTACAAATCAGAATTTAAGATTAGACAAATAGTTTTGTTATGTAATAAAAACTTTACAAGTTATAGTTATTCCATGCCATTAAAGGGCTAGATTACGAGTAGAGCGGTATTTTGTGCTCTTGCTGACTCATTAACTCTGCTAAAAGTATGTTCTTTTGGTACGCGTTGAGCTGCAAGTGTATTACAAGTTGAAAGTAAAACATTTTTGCACACGCGCTAACCCAACACACACAAAAAGCAGAACTGAAAATCCTGTGACTGCGTTAACGTATTCCCCCATAGTCTTCAGTGGAGTGAGAAAAGTGTGAAAAAACCTAACACCCATACTCATGCGCAAACCCTTGTTTACCCAAGTTCGCTAACCCGATATGAAATAAAAATATTTCACATTCCAATGTTCTTCACATAGCAGAATATGGTTCTATTTATTTTTAAATACATATTTCTATATATAATTGGGGTTTTTTTTGGTAAAATATATTTCTATACCTATATTTATAGATAATTATATATAGGTATAGATATATACAGATATATATATAGGAATATCTTTTTAAAAATACTTAGAACACATTCCCCTGTGTGAAGAACATTGGATTGTGAAATATTTACAGTAAATACACAGTTAAACACTAAAATATGAATATTGCATGCATATGTATTTTCATGCTTTCAGCTACTTATAGGATGAGAGCTGCTTAAATCCTATTGGCTGTTCAAATCAGCCAATAGGATTTAAGCAGCTCTCATAGGAATGCAACGGTACCCCAATATAAAAGGGGTACCTTGCATTGAAGTTTGACTGTGCAGCGGACGATCTAAGTTTAATTTAAAGTTAGGGGGGGTTAGGTTTAGGGGTTAATAGTTTAATGTAGTGTTTTGCCATTTAGGGGGCTGGCGGTTTAGGGGTTAATAGGTTTAGTTTAGTGTTGGCGGTGTGGGGGGTGGCGGTTTAGAGGTTAATAGGTATAGTGTTGGCAATGTGGGGGTGGGGCGGCAGTTTAGGGGTTAATAGGTTTAGTTTAGTGGTGGCGGTGTGGGGGGTCAGCAGTTTAGTGGTTAATAACGTTATTTAATTAGTAGCGATGTGGGGGCCGGCAGTTTAGGGGTTAATAACTTTATTTTATTAGTAATGATTTGGAGGGGGGCGGTTTAGGGGTTAATATGTTTATTTAGTGTCGGCGATGTCAGAGGCGGCAGTATAGGGGTTAATAACTTTAATTAGTGTCGGCAATGTCTGGGGGCATCGGATTAGAGGTATTTAGACTAGGGGTTTATGTTAGGGTGTTAGATTTATATATAACTTTATTTTTCCCATAGACATCAACGGGGTTGCGTTACAGCGATCGCCATTCCACAATCGATCGCAGGTGTTAGTTTTTTCTTACATTTTCTCTCCTTTGATGTCTATAGGGGAAAACGTGCACAAGCACGTCAAGTCAGGCCTTGGCTTTTGTGCGGTATGGAGCTTATCGCACCAGTAACTTGTAATAGCAGTGTTATGGAGAGTGCAATCCCGCTAATTTTTTTGCATTATTTACGCATCGGGTTTAGCTCACAACTTGTAATCTTGGTGTATGTTATTTAGATACAAACAATAAGGTTACCAGTAAAGGGGTGCATGAGCGAAAAATCGGTTTGACCGAATCTTTATGACCAAATATTCAGAAAATGTAGTTTTCAGAATATTCAGCTGCCATGATATTCAGTATTAACCTTGTTTTCAACTTAACAAATAGTGAATATTGGTGAAAAAAACATTATTTCTTTTCATTAAAGCGACAGTCTACTTAAAAATTGTCATTGTTTAAAAAGACAGATAATCTCCTTATTGTCCATTCCTGTCCCTTATCTCAGTGCTTTTTACAATCTAGCATTTTAGCCAATCATTGCTTGTTTTTGCATAACCGATATCATTCTCCACAGGAGTGAGCACAATGTTATCTATATGGCAAACATGATCAAGCACTGTTTAGATGTGCCAGATTTAAAAAGCACTGACAAAAGGGATGGCCAGCTGGGGCTTAGAAACTGGCAAACTTAGAGGTTATAAAGTATATTAATATAACAATGTTGGTTGTGCAATGCTGGAGAATGGATAGTAATGGTGTTATCTATCTTTTTAAACAATAAAAAAGGAGATTGTCCCTTTAAACTTATGTGAATGTTCCTTTGCTACAAGTGAAAAAGTTCACGTGTAGAGTTACATACTTACCTCTAGTGCGCTGGAGAGCCGCACTAATCCCAACCCTTCTTTATAAAGCCCCTGGGTCGTACTAATAGGTGACAGCACAGCAGATCCCAGGGCCTGCACTAAAGGAGAAGAGGTCTTTTAGTGCAGGCCCTGGGATCTGTCACACTAAGGCTCTTATTAGCGCATCCCGGGGTTTAACAAATGCACATGTCTTGTTACCAATATAATTTTTATAAACATACAGGGCTAGATTACAAGTGGCGCAGTAAAACGTGTTTTTGCAATCGCAAAATATTTGCTAGAGTTAAAGGGACACTGTACCCAATTTTTTTCTTTTGTAATTCAGAAAGAGCATGCAATTTTAAGCAACTTTCTAATTTACTCCTATTATCAATTTTTCTTCTTTCTCTTGCTATCATTATTTGAAAAAGAAGGCATCTAAGCTTTTTTTTGGTTTCAGTACTCTGGACAGCACTTTTTTATTGGTGGATGAATTTATCCACCAATCAGCAAGGACAACCCAGGTTGTTCACCAAAAATGGGCCGGCATCTAAACTTACATTCTTGCATTTCATTTAAAGATACCAAGAGAATGAAGAAAATTTGATAATAGGAGTAAATTAGAAAGTTGCTTAAAATTTCATGCTCAATCTGAATCACAAAAGAAAAATGTTGGGTACAGTGTCCCTTTAAAGGGGCAATCAGGTCAAATATAAGCTTTCATGATTCAGATAGGGCATGCCATTATAAACAACTTTCCAATTTACTTGTATCACTAATTTTACTTTGTTCTCTTGGTATTCTTAGTTGAAAGCTAAACCTAGGCGGTTCATATGCTAATTTCTTAGACCTTGAAGGCTGCCTCTAATCTGAATGCATTTTGACAGTTTTTCACTACTACAGGACGTAAGTTCACGTTTGTGTCATATAGATAACATTGAGCTCACGCACGTGAAGTTACCTAGGAGTCAGCACTGATTGGCTAAAATGCAAGTCTGCCAAAAGAACTGAAATAAGGGTGAAGTTTGCAGAGGCTTAGATACAAGGTAATTACAGAGGTAAAACGTGTATTATTATAACTGTGTTGGTTATACAAAACTGGGGAATGGGTAATAAAAGGATTATCTATCCTTTTTAAACAACAAAAATTCTGGTGTTGACTGTCCCTTTAAGCTTTTTGCACTAGTCGGGTTGCGCGCCTATTACAAGTTAAAAAAAACATATTTTTCGCAATTATGGTGTGTGCATGCATGTATTTCCTCATAGAAATCAATGGAGACAAAAAATTGGGTAAAAAAACAACCGAAGCGCGATCACATTTTTGCATTCCCCATAGAAGTCAATGGAGTTTAGAAAAATTTGAAAAAAAAAAACTAACACCGATCATGAAAACAATATAGCATATTCACATTTGCAAATGTAAAATATTTACAGTAATTACATAGTTAAAATCTTTATTAAATATGAATATTACATAATTATCTTTTATCATGTTTTCATCTACTTAATAGCAGAGGGCTCAAATGCACTTATATATATGTCTATATGTGTGTACATATATACTGTATTTATGTGTTTATATTTGTATATATGTCTTTAAATACATATATACACATTATAAATACATATGTACACATATATAGACAAATATACATACATACATATACATCTTTAGCAATATATATTTATGTATCTCAATGTTAAAGTACTTTGGCGCTTTTTTTGTCTAACACCAGAGATCTCATATCTTTGAGCCTTTATAACTTTTTTATGCAATATTATTTTTGAATTTTTTTTTTATTAGACAGTGTTATAATGAGTGTAACTGTACTTTGTAATGTATTTGTGATGTGTTTTGTGACACTTTTTAGTTTTAGAAAACAGTTAACCACAGCTCTGAGATTGTGGTAAGGATTGAAGAGTAAATCGAGATTGCGCTAGTGCAATCGCGATTTCGCTCAACTTATAATATGATTGCAATTAAAAATGCTTGCGAAAAGACAATATCGTTTGCGCAAAACTGTTTTTGACTCACTTTTAATCTAACCTACAATAGGGAGCATTTTAAATATCTTTGCAGTAAAAGAAAAAAAATGTGAAAAAAAATTATATATGCAAATTAAAAAAATATATTAAAAACATAAAATTTCAAATTATTATATACGAAGATAAAACCAAATATAATATCTTGTAGAAAAAGTCTCATTACATTATGAAATTGACTTCATTCTCACTGCATTCTTTGTTGAAGAGAACACTTTGGAAGGCAGTGTGCTTTTTTGAGAATTATATGGCAGCAATTTTGCAAAAATATTTTTAAGCACTAGATGGCAGCAGTGTCTACTCAATGTAATGGTTTTGTTCAAAGCAATGTTGCAAACTGCTCTACAGGTAGCAAATAGAGGTGTGCAGGGCAGAACATTTTTTTTCGGATGACATTTTTGTTCTTAAAAGTTTAGGAAATTTGTTCCCCCTGAATATTTGCTGGCTGCACTATTCGGTTTTTGTTTAGTTTAAAATGAAACAAAAATGTAATTTACGTTAAACATTTACATTAATTTTCATTGAATGTAAAAGTTCACCTGTAGCTACAATATACTTACCCTAACGTGCTCTGGAGAACACGCTCACCTGATCCTTTTTTTTGCCTGGCCGCGCTAACAGGAGGTTTAGCCGCAGGTCCAGGGCGCAGAGCTAAGCTCTATTGTTAGTGCGGCCAAGAGGATGGTTAGCGCTCTCTCCAGAGTGCAAAAAAATAAGTATTCAGCCTTTAAAAGTAATTTAAAGGAAACAAATAAATACTTAGGGGCGTATTTAACACAGTGCGGACGGACATGATCCGATATTGCAGATCATGTCCGCCGCACATCGATAAATGCCAACAGCGTATGCTGTCGGCATTTATCATTGCACAAGCAGTTCTTGTGAACTGCTGGTGCAATGCCACCCCCTACAGATTCGCGGCCAATCATAGCAGGGGGTGTCAATCAACCCGATCGGGTTAATTTCTTGAGAGTTCGGTCCGCCTCCTGAGAGCAGGCGGACAGGTTATGGAGCAGCGGTCTTTAGACCGCTGTCTCATAACTTGTGTCTCTGGTGAGCCTGAAGGCTCGCCAGAAACACGGGGCTTCAAGCTCCATACGGAGCTTGATAAATCGACCCCTTTGTATTCTTTCATTTTCTTTACATTTTACTGGTGCATTCATCTTTAATAGAAAACCCGTCATCCAAACTGTTTGGGACAGGAAGGTTTGGATTTTGGAATATTTGCATCTGTAAAATGGGATAGTTTGGAGAGAGGATGGAACTAAATGTAAACAACACTATCTTGTGTCATTTAGGCAATAATTACGTTATAATACAGCGTAGACCTGCAACTTAAAGGTAGTTTTATATATTTTGGAATACTTTTGTATACATGGAACCATCAGAAAGATAGCACAGTATTGTAATCAGAAAGGTAATATTTGTTGTTTTAAATAAATGTAGACTTTATAACACAAAAAATAAACCAAAGGTTGTGACTTACAGACAGAGGGAAACAAATTAAGTTTTGATAAAAATATAAAAAATAAAATATTAATTAAAAAGTTTGGATTTCAGAATGTTTGGATTTTGGAATTCCAGATTTGGGGATTTGTACCTGTAGTGCATGTTTACACCTACCTACCTGCTTTTCAACAAAGGGTAGAAGGAGAATAAAGTACATTTGATACATTTGATAAACATATAAATACACATGCATACGTATATATATATATATATATATATATATATATATATATACACTGTATATATCATAATGAAGAGTCCCCAATCACTGAGCTTACATAAAGTATATACTTTATTAATACGTGACATTTCGGAGATCAAAGCATTCCCCTTTCTCAGACCTGAGGAAGATGAGTGCTTTGATCCCCAAAACGTCACCTATTTATAAAGTATATACTTTATGTAAGTCCAGTGAGTGCGGACTCTTCGTTATAACATAATCTTCTACTCCTGTGACTCTGGCATGCTGAATATAGGTGCGAGTGCAAATCTTTTTGTTTATTGTATATATGTATATATATATACTGTATATATATATATATATATATATATATATATATATATATATATATATAAAGGAAGAGAGAATAGGGATTAAAAAAGATAAAATCAAAAATCAGCTGATTTTCACTTCAGAATATAATCAGTACAGTGAAGATAATAAGAAAGCATTGGTATCTATTGGAGAGGACTAACCCTACCATTAGGGAATTTCAACAACCGCCCATCAGTTCATATAAAAGGGTTAAAAATATAAGAGATTTTGTAGTGAAAGCAGATATTGGCAGTAATAAAAAAGATCCAGTTAACTATCTGACAACTGCAAATAAGGGATCATACCCCTGTCTACATTGTGCTCAATGTAACTCAATGATAAAGGGTAAAAATGTTGCACAAATTAATGACACTAAAAAGAGAGAAATCAATGGTCTCTTCCCCTGTGATACTAATTATGTTGTATATATCTTGAAATGCCCATGTGGGCGGGGCTATGTAGGGGAGACAATTAACCCCATCAGGGACAGAATAAGTGCACACAAGTCCTCTATAAGATGCAAGGATATGACATTACCTGTCTCATCACATTTTATAACAGCAGGGCACACTGTTAGTCAGTTAAGGTTTCAGGTCATAGACCATATTCCTAAACCAAGGAGAGGAGGCAATAGAGAGTTGCTACTTAAAAATAAAGAAGTATGGTGGATAAAAAATCTGAAAACACTATATCCAAATGGATTAAACAAGGATTATGATCTATATTTGTTTTTATAATTGTTTTTAAATTCCTGTTTATAAAAAGTGTGGATATGTGTCTATTTGTAATATATTATAAAGAAACATATATGACATACCACATAAGTATACATTTAAGTGTTGAGAAATAAATGTTTATTAAAAAATAATAACAAAGTTGAAAAGTTTAGTCAGAACCTTACCAGTTGGGGATACCAACATGAGCTAAGTGCAGGTAAAATTCTGTAATTAACTAAGCCACACCCTATACACAGGTGTACATAAGGGAGATGTTTGTTCTTAATCTATAGCATGAGGAAGGGCCCAAGAGGCTCGAAACGTCACTGTATTTTATCCTAAAATGTTACTTTAATAAAGAAGAAGTGTTTTAAAGAAAAGTGCTGTTGCCATTGTCTACTTTGGAAATTGTATATGGGAGCATGGCAGGCCTCCAAGGCAAACGTGCACTGCAAAGGTAAACCTACTAGAAGCTATACCCAGTGAAGGGGTACCCAAGAAAGTGCTGGACTTACCACTATATTTGGTTATATATATATATATATCCACATACACATATTTATACATATGTGTTTATTTATACCACTATATGTATATATTGTAAATGTATTTTTATTCTGAGCAGGAATAATTGCGAATATAACCACCCCTACACAGGTGTTATAAAATGGGCTGGCATATACGATGACATTTCTTACTGGAAAATAAATTCAAGAGAAGGAAGAAATACACTGGAAATAGCATGCCAGTAAATAATCAATTGGATAAAATTTGAAAATATCAGAATTCCCCCTGTGTTTGTTGAGACAATGTTCTGGAACGCTGTGTTTTATCTTTCTTTTGGTACAGTTTTTACAGTTTCGCCAGTGTTCGCCCCAGCGTACCTTTGCCTTTCTAGAGGTGCGGCCCACATATTGGATCCCACAACAACATTCCAGGACATATACAACAAAGACAGAGTTACAATTCATGAACCTAGTGATATTGAAAACTTCTCCACTAACAAATGATTGAAAGGACTTTTTCCCTGAAGTAATAAATTTGCAAGTATTGCACTTTTTTTGTCCACATTTGTATATCCCTATCCCTATTCTTGCTTCTTAGTGTTGGTGCTCTAGTGTATACAATCTTTGGATAATCTCCCAAAAGGGTCTTTAAAACAGGATCTCTCCTAATGATGTGCCAATGTTTGTTAATAGCTCCCTGTATTTGTTTAAAATTTGAGTTATATTGTGTTATAAACAGTGGTTCCAAGAAATCTTTTCTATCTTTATTTGTAATCTGTTTGTTTTTATTCAATAGTTCATCTCTGTCTAACAATCTGACTTTCTTAAGACAATTGTCCAAAAGATCTATAGGATAGCCCTTCTCAATGAATCTGTCATATATTAAGTGACTTTGCTATTCAAATTAAATTGGATCTGAACAGTTGCGCTTGATCCTTTCAAATTGGCTATAAGGGATGTTGGATAGCTATTTCTTATGATGGTTACTTTTGTAATCTAAATAACTGTTACTGTCCACTTCTTTGAAAAAAGTTTTTGAACTGAGATTGCCATCTTTGTCCCAACTTAGTGTTAGGTCCAAAAAATCTATGGTTTCTGCATTAATGTCTGCTGTGAAAGAAAGGCACATATCGTTATTGTTCATGGATTCTGCAAAAATATTCGCTGATGCCAGGTCGCCCTTCCAAATGAATATCAAATCATCAATGTAGCGGCCATAGTGCACCAGATTCGCCCCTGCTGAGGAGTTGTATATGTGGATTTCCTCAAATACGCCCATGAAAAGGTTGGCGAAGCTGGGGGCGAATCTGGTGCCCATGGCCATACCCTTGATCTGCAAATAATATATGTCTTGATAAATAAAATAATTATGTTGCAAAATAAACTCAATGCACTCTAAAATAAATTCCTTTTGAATCTTTGGCATATAAGGATCGCGGTTCAAAAAGACGGAAGTTGTTTGTAAACCCAGATGATGTGCTATATTAGAGTATAATGAACTCACGTCACACGTGATCCATATCAGATCACCTGTGTTTTTTATGTTCCCAATCTTATTTAGTAAATCTGTACTGTCTTTGGTGTATGATGGCAGACCTAAAACATATTTCTGTAAAATAATGTCAACATAGTATGATAAATTATAAGTGAGATTATCAATCCCAGCAATAATAGGGTGACCTGGAGGATTAGTTGTGCTCTTATGAATTTTCGGTAAGTGGTAGTAGTGGGCCACGCTCGGATTACTAACTTTAAGAAAATTTTGTTCCTTCTTGTTGAGGATATTATTGGCAACTCCTTTATCAATTAAAGACTGGTATAAAGTTAGAAATTGTGTAGTGGGATTGTGAGAAAGGGCTTTATAGTATTCTGTATCTTTGAGGATTCTATCTGCCTCTTTTAGATATGCTGTTAGATCTTGGACTACAATGCCTCCCCCCTTATCGGCATCACGTATGATTATGTTGGGGTTATTTGCAAGATACTGGATCGCTAATTTTTCACTCTGTTTCTTGAAAAAACTTTTCTTAGAATTCTTTCTTTTTATTTTTTCAAAATCCTCCAGTACTAAATTCTGAAAAACCTCAATATAGTGATTGTGTCCTGGGGGGGGGAGAAAGAACATTTGGTCTTTACCTTAGTGTGTATTACAGCTTCATATAAATGTGTTGTCAAATTGTCAACAGTGCTATATATAGTAGGCACATCATTTCCATATCCCATGGTGTTAGTAAGAATGCATACTGTGTTCTCTCCTTCCAAATTTTGTTTTCTTATATTTTTTGGGCAAAATATTTCTGTAGAGCTAATTTTCTCGTGAAGCGGTTCAAATCAACAAAAAGGTTAAAGTTGTTATGTGGATTGGGTGGACAAAAAGAGAGACCCTGTTTCAAAACCCTTTTTTCGTTAATAGTTAAGCTATACGAGGATAGATTAAAAATTCCCTTCTCTAATTCCTGTGATTCTTTTTCTTTGGTGGTAAGGCCTCTACCTCTTGACCCTCTTGGTCTATGTAAAATGGTCTTTTTTTGGGGTTTTGTTCTTCTGGGGGATTTCTGCTTGGTGTTGGAGCATTCCCTAAAAAAGGAGAGGTGGTCATGGAATTGGAATTATTTCTAAAATGTCTTTCAGGGAAGACATTTTCTTCTGATGGAGAAGCTAGTGGAAAAAAATCTGTTGTTATGATTGAAATTGTTGTATGGAGTCTTTTTGTGATCCTTGTCTCCTATTCTGTTTCTAGGTGGGCTATGTGTACTTCGATCAGGGTATATAGCCCACCTAGAAACAGAATAGGAGACAAGGATCACAAAATGACTCCATACAACAATTTCAATCATAACAACAGATTTTTTCCACTAGCTTCTCCATCAGAAGAAAATGTCTTCCCTGAAAGACATTTTAGAAATAATTCCAATTCCATGACCACCTCTCCTTTTTTCGGGAATGCTCCAACACCAAGCAGAAATCCTTCAGAAGAACAAAACCCCCAAAAAAGACCATTTTACATAGACCAAGAGGGTCAAGAGGTAGAGGCCTTACCACCAAAGAAAAAGAATCACAGGAATTAGAGAAGGGAATTTTTAATCTATCCTCGTATAGCTTAACTATTAACGAAAAAAGGGTTTTGAAACAGGGGCTCTCTTTTTGTCCACCCAATCCACATAACAACTTTAACCTTTTTGTTGATTTGAACCGCTTCACGAGAAAATTAGCTCTACAGAAATATTTTGCCCCAAAAAATATAAGAAAATAAAATTTGGAAGGAGAGAACACAGTATGCATTCTTACTAACACCATGGGATATGGAAATGATGTGCCTACTATATATAGCACTGTTGACAATTTGACAACACATTTATATGAAGCTGTAATACACACTAAGGTAAAGACCAAATCTTCTTTCTCCCCCCCAGGACATAATCACTATATTGAGGTTTTTCAGAATTTAGTACTGGAGGATTTTGAAAAAATAAAAAGAAAGAATTCTAAGAAAAGTTTTTTCAAGAAACAGAGTGAAAAATTTGCGATCCAGTCTCTTGCAAATAACCCCAACATAATCATACGTGATGCCGATAAGGGGGGAGGCATTGTAGTCCAAGATCTAACAGCATATCTAAAAGAGGCAGATAGAATCCTCAAAGATATTACTATAAACTACTACTATATACTATAAAGCCCTTTCTCACAATCTCACTACACAATTTCTAACTTTATACCAGTCTTTAATTGATAAAGGAGTTGCCAATAATATCCTCAACAAGAATGAACAAAATTTTCTTAAAGTTAGTAATCCGAGCGTGGCCCACTACTACCACTTACCAAAAATTCATAAGAGCACAACTAATCCTCCAGGTCGACCTATTATTGCTGGGATTGATAATCTCACTTATAATTTGCCATACTATGTTGACATTATTTTACAGAAATATGTTTTAGGTCTGCCATCATACACCAAAGACAGTACAGATTTACTAAATAAGATTGGGAACATAAAAAACACAGGTGATCTGATATGGATCACGTGTGACGTGAGTTCATTATACTCTAATATAGCACATCATCTAGGTTTACAAACAACTTCCGTCTTTTTGAACCGCGATCCTTATATGCCAAAGATTCAAAAGGAATTTATTTTAGAGTGCATTGAGTTTATTTTGCAACATAATTATTTTATTTATCAAGACATATATTATTTGCAGATCAAGGGTACGGCCATGGGCACCAGATTCGCCCCCAGCTTCGCCAACCTTTTCATGGGCGTATTTGAGGAAATCCACATATACAACTCCTCAGCAGGGGCGAATCTGGGGCACTATGGCCGCTACATTGATGATTTGATATTCATTTGGAAGGGCGACCTGGCATCAGCGAATATTTTTGCAGAATCCATGAACAATAACGATATGGGCCTTTCTTTCACAGCAGACATTAATGCAGAAACCATAGATTTTTTGGACCTAACACTAAGTTGGGACAAAGATGGCAATCTCAGTTCAAAAACTTTTTTCAAAGAAGTGGACAGTAACAGTTATTTAGATTACAAAAGTAACCATCATAAGAAATGGCTATCCAACATCCCTTATAGCCAATTTGAAAGGATCAAGCGCAACTGTTCAGATCCAATTTCATTCGAAGAGCAAAGTCACTTAATATATGACAGATTCATTGAGAAGGGCTATCCTATAGATCTTTTGGACAATTGTCTTAAGAAAGTCAGATTGTTAGACAGAGATGAACTATTGAATAAAAACAAACAGATTACAAATAAAGATAGAAAAGATTTCTTGGAACCACTGTTTATAACACAATATAACTCAAATTTTAAACAAATACAGGGAGCTATTAACAAACATTGGCACACCATTAGGAGAGATCCTGTTTTAAAGACCCTTTTGGCAGATTATCCAAAGATTGTATACACTAGAGCACCAACACTTAGAAGCAAATTGGCACCGAGTAAAAAAGTCAAACATATTTTATCCAAATCACAATCCACAACAAAAAAGAAGATCACCTCTTTCCTAGACAGAATAGGGATATACAAATGTGGACAAAAAAAGTGCAATACTTGCAAATTTATTACTTCAGGGAAAAAGTCCTTTCAATCATTTGTTAGTGGAGAAGTTTTCAATATCACTAGGTTCATGAATTGTAACTCTGTCTTTGTTGTATATGTCCTGGAATTACAAAGCACAATAATTAAACAGCGCTAGCTGCCAGGGGTGATTCAAAATTGCTATGATGTAACACAATAAGCACCAAGAAGATAAATAACAATAAAAATTATAATAAAAATTGATACTTAATGAAAACAAGAAATAAATATGAAAATAAATAAATTAGCATGTATTGTTTAAGAATCACTAATGATTATTGTACAAATTCCTAAAGAAAAGACATGGAGCAAAAAACACAATAGGTGCAAATAAGTACAACTGTGTAATAATTGTTATATACGAGACCTGTTGCTGCAAAAATGACCGAAGGTGTCCTGCGTGCCTCCTGAAGTAAAGTAGAATCCCAAATCTCTGAAACAGATAAGCGCAAACAGACTCAAGTGTAGGTAGATACAACAAACACACCCCACTCTCTGAATTGTACTTACAAAATTGTAATTTATTCAGGCGGTTTGTTAAAACAACATATGATATCCACGGCAGTTAAAGCATAAATCTTTGCAAATAAACATGAAAATTTCGGAGCCAAAAGTGTCCGTTTTAGGTTAATGTCCGTTGTAGTGACTTCAAATAAAAAAAACGCTGTGTTAGAAAGCGTCAGTGTAGAAGCCGGTGACGTCACTGGAGCAAAGTACGGATCCTCATGTAGTCCAAAAAGCCTCAACGCGTTTCAACCGCCACCGTGCGGTCTTTCTCAAGAGGTAAAAGTTCATGTCCCTTCTCACAGCGCAGGGTACTATATAGCCAGCAGGCTTATTTCATTGGATGGCGAAAGGTCTAATTATATAACTAGCCTGCCTGCTGTGTTTATTGTGGGAAGCAAACTAGAATTAAGATACATATTAAATAAATGGCACATATTATAATAATACGATTAAAAACATAACTATGCTAAAATACTGAAAAATTATGTATGAATTATACTAAAACAAAATAAGTTAATAAACCAAAGGATGTCATTACTAAACTACAATATACTAGATTTTCACAGGCATATTTTGCCAATTGTCGAAAAAATGTTGAAGGATAGTACAAAATAAAGGACAAAGAAAGAACAATGTTATTATAACAAAAATCTATTAAAAACACAAATGTTTAATTTTATACTATTAAAAACATATATAATAATGTACTGTTAAAAATGTAGTTACTAAATTTTACCGAAAAATGTAAAATAATAGACCGCAAAAAGACTATCACTAATAGATTCAAAAACCAATGTATTTTCACAAATGTTTTTATAGCCATTAATGGTACGGTGTATATTGGGCATAGATCAAAACCTAAACCACTGTGTAAGGGAACAGCCATTGTATCCTATCTGCTCTATAATGATTATTATTATTAGCACCCATAAGTTATACCAGTACGATACATACTAATACTGATTTAAAAATATTTAAGTATTATACTACTTAAATATTATTTAAATACTATTTAAATATTCAGGACATAAAAATATTCAAATTCTTCAAATCATTTAATTTAAAATATTTATTAAAAATCCTAAAAATCTCAAAAATATTTAAAATGTCCAAAACATACAGAATAAAGATATATCATAAATAAATAAATGGATTAATTGATTCTTTGTCACATACATATATAGATATAAATACACAAATGTATATATGAAGAGAGATGTGCACACATATGAACATACATGTGTATATAAGTACACCTATCCAAAAAATCTCTGAAACACTGTACACTAAAGGACCCTATCCTGAACTAAAAGCTATAAAATGGGAAACTTACATGAAATCTGCTAAATCTAAATCAACATTGAGACCACCTGGACACAGACAGTTCAACTTCTGTATCCAGAATGTCTCACGTTTACGTAATGTAAGTAATCTGTTAGGGATGGAGGGGGGAAATCCAGTCAATGACCTGTACCTTGAGTGTTCGGGGGTCTCCACCATGAGTGTCTCTAAAGTGAAGGGGAACACTGTGCTTATCCATCTCATTTATAATATTATTGAGATGTTCTGACACTCTACGTCTGATCTTCCTTTTCGTGCGGCCCACATACATAAGGCCACACCCACACGTTAATAAATATACAACATGAGTAAAATCGCAAGTGCAACGGCATTGAATCTTAAAATTACGAGATTTATCACTATTTGTGAAGTTGGGATCTTTATTTACATGTTTGCACATTCCGCAGTTTTGTTTACCACATTTATATGTGCCTTCCTTCAAACTTAGCCAATTGCTCTTATTCAATGTTGTTTTATCTCCTTTCACTGTTTTTAATTTACTAGGGGCTAACAGATTTCTCAAGTTTCTACCCTTCCTAAAGGTGATTTGTGGATGTTCTGATAATGATGGTGCTAACATACTATCTGATTTTAATATGCCCCAGTGTTTCCTAAAGGCCTCCTTGACAATCATATGGCCTTCATTATAGGTAGTTATAAATCTGATGGATTTGGGATATGTCCTGGAATGTTGTTGTGGGATCCAATATGTGGGCCGCACCTCTAGAAAGGCAAAGGTACGCTGGGGCGAACACTGGCGAAACTGTAAAAACTGTACCAAAAAAAAGATAAAACACAGCGTTCCAGAACATTGTCTCAACAAACACAGGGGGAATTCTGATATTTTCAAATTTTATCCAATTGATTATATCCCGCCCTCCACTGATTATAATAGAATTATACAGGATCCGAGAAACTTTTTGGATCCACAAACTGAAAACATTACACCCTCTTGGACTCAATTCCAATTTAGACTTAGCAGCTTTCGACTAAACATCCTTATCATGAGGTGTTTTACTCCATTGATTATATATGTTTCATTTTTCTTGTTCATAATATACATAATATACATATATTAAGACATCCCCCTGATGTATCCTGTCCCCCGCTGTATCATGTTTTCCTGTCCCCTATTGGACAATTTTTGGGGTTTTCCATTTACCATTTTGACATTAATAACAACTGTAAAAATCTAGACCTACACACCAATACTTCTTTCCAGACCTATTAAAGATTTACAGGCACGCACTTGTTTATCCTTCCAATTAGGACCCCTTTTCTCCATATATACCCACAGACTTGGGTGACCCAATAACCATATGCTGCTTTACAACAGAGAGGTCCCGTGGTGGCCTAGTGGTTAGGCAAACTGCCTTCCAATCCATAGTTTGGGAGTTCGAATCCGGCTGAAGCCGTTATTTTCTTTATGCTTTATTATTACAGATCTCCAAAGGAGACCACTTACAACTGTCAGGACCATATTAAATCAATACCTTTATATATAGGATAACTAGTATTTTTTACACTTTTTCGTGTTGCATGTGGTGATCACCTACGTGCACCATGTGTCATTTTGGGATTTCCAATTGTAATACAAAAAAATTTATGACACTTCATACCTGATTTTAACAATATTTTACGTCTACATATATTTTGCCTATAAATATGTATCAACAACACTAGCATTGAATTTATCATTGTCTTTGAAAAGCAGTCACACATACAGGCGATGCTTTATTTTATTTTATTTTATTCTATTTCTCAGATCAAACGCAATTTGGATCTGGCATATACGCAAAATTGTTGCGTCTATGAAGATCTACCGTTTGCTTTTTACCTTGGGTAATATGTTACTTGTATCATCTATCTGAAACAAACTATCTCAAACACTGTTACATTTTGTATTAATTCACAATGTATCCTATATTATAATTGGTCTGTTTTTGACCAATGAAATTTCTTGGCATGTCTTTTAAATCTGTCTTACTACCACATGTGTAAATATTTTCTACTTGATGAAACGGCCAGGAGCTTGTGGCCGAGAAACGCGTCTAAAGCTCAAACAATAAATACTTTTAAATATTTTTATACTACAGCCTGACTTGTTGCGGCTTTTTCATTCACATGCCAAGTCATTCTGTCACTGACAGATTATTTCCATTGTGAATTGTCCATTTCAAACACCGACCCGGGTGCCGATTGTTTCACACGTAGGGGAGATCTGCCTGTTTTCTCTCACACAGCACGGCTCCAGAGAATTCTGCCTCAGACTGCGGAGGAGAGTCCACGGCTGCATCGGTGGGGACCTGGTTTTCCATTATACAGCGTACTGACTGCTGAATAAACGTCAGCCTGCACATTTGCACCTTCTTCTTTAAGGGTGCCAATGCTCTTGTGAGTATATCTACATTTGACGTTCTCTGATGTGATTGCACACCCCTTCTTCTTTTGAAATTTATTTGCACTATGAGGCGCTGTCTTTTCTTGTTCCATCTCTAGATTTGTTCTGATCAGACACCATCAAAGACCAGCTGCCTGCTGCACATTGAACACCCACAATGTGACAAGAACTTTTCATTTTATTCACAGAGACTTTGACGGCATAAGTCATTTTCTTCCACAGCACCCAATTGGGACTGATTTAAACGATAAGCACTTTTTTCTTTTATTTTCATTATCATTGTTGCATTCTATATATATATATTTTTTTTTTCTCACTAATTTGTCGTTATATTGCTTTATCATTTGTATCTATTGTCAATGACATTTATGTGATACTTTACAGTTACACAAAAAATTGGTATTTCACAGATTGATATATTTTTCGGTACAGCAAAAAGAACACCTATCACTGTTTTATTTTATATTTTTTATATATTCCATAGCACACTCTACACTAGTAGCTGACAATAGCCATTTCAAAGGTATTTGCTTCACACTTGGTTTCACTTCACTTCCATCGATTTGTTTGCCCTCATATGATCACACCCCTCTAACACTTATTTCAGACACAGTTTTTTATCAAGTTTCTAATTTTTCTTTTTGATATATTTGGCGCACTCTATTACCATCCCTTGGTATTTTCTTCCATAGTTATCAACGTGTCTACTTACCTGCCTTCGCCGGCCCAATACGCCCGCCTAAGCTCGCCTACCATTGCTGCCACGGACCTGAATAATCTCGCCAAAGTTATCAAAAAAGCTGTCAAAAAGCCGCGCACCAAGTACGGGGCGATGAGCAGCGGACTGTGATCATTATCACTCATCCGATCTCGCTGCTCTTCGGCTTTTCTACAGTTTTATTGATAAGCTGTCACTAAGCACCCACACTAAACTACACTGTTCTACCCCCTATACCAGTGCCCCCGGAGCCCCCCGCAACTAAATAAATTTATTAACCCCTAAACCACCGCTCCTAGACCCCGCCGCAACTATAATAAATGTATTAACCCCTAAACCGCCGCTCCCGGAGCCCACCGCCACCTACATTATACCTAGTAACCCCTATCCTGCCCCCCCATACCGCTGCCACCTATAATACATTTTTTATCCCCTATCCTGCCGATTCCGGACCCCGCCACAACTAAATAAATTGTTTAACCCCTAAACTGCCGCTCCCGGACCCCGCTGCCACCTATATTAAACTTATTAACCACCTAATCTGCCCCCCCACACCGTCGCCACCTATAATAAATTTATTAACCCCTATCCTACCCTCCCCTACACCGCCGCCGCTAAAATAAAATTATTAACCCCTAAACCTAAGTCTAACCCTAACATCCCCCTAACTTAAATATTAATTAAATACATATAAATATTATAACTCTTATTAACTAAATTAATCCTATTTAAAACTAAATACTTAACTTTAAAATAAACCCTAATATAGCTACAATATTACTAATAATTATATTGTAGATTTTTTAGGATTTATTTTTATTTTACAGGCAAATTTCAATTTATTTTAATTAGGTACAATAGCTATTAAATAGTTATTAACTATTTAATAGCTACCTAGTTAAAATAAAGACAAATTTACCTGTAAAATAAATCCTAACCTAAGTTACAATTACACCTAACACTACACTATCATTAACTAAAATATTCCTATTTAAAACTAAATACTTACCTGTAAAATAAACCCTAAGATAGCTACAATGTAATTAATAATTACATTGTAGCTATTTTAGGATTTATATTTATTTTACAGGTAACTTTGTATTTATTTTAGCTAGTTAGTATAGTTATTAAATAGTTATTAACTATTTAATAACTACCTAGCTAAAAGAAATACAAAATTACCTGTAAAATAAATCCTAACCTAAGTTACAATTAAACCTAACACTACACTATCATTAAATTAAATAAATAAATTAGCTACAAATTAACTACAATTAAATACAAATAAATAAACTAACTAAAGTACAAAAAATAAAAAAAACTAAGTTACAAAAAATAAAAAATAAAAAGTTACAAACATTTAAAAAATATTACAACAATTTTAAGCTACTTACACCTAATCTAAGCCCCCTAATAAAATAACAAAGCCCCCCAAAATAAAAAAATGCCCTACCCTATTCTAAATTACGAAAGTTAACATCTCTATTACCTTACCAGCCCTTAAAAGGGCAGCGGCCGAAGTCATCATCCAAGGGGACCTGAAGAAGTTTTCCATCCAATTGAAGTCATCATCCAAGGGGCGCTGAAGAAGTCTTCCATCCGATTGAAGTCATCATCCAGGTGGCATCTTCAATCTTCATCCATCCGGAGCAGAGCGGAGCCATCTTCAGAGGAGCCGACGCGGAGCCATCTTCTTCCACCGACGACTTCCCGACGAATGACGGTTCATTTAAGTGATGTCATCCAAGATGGCATCCCTCGAATCCCGATTGGCTGATAGGATTCTATCAGCCAATCGGAATTAAGGTAGGAAAAATTGGATCAGATGAAGACTTCGGCCCGGCTGGGTGAAGACGGCTCAAGGTAGGGTGATCTTCAATGGGTTAGTGTTAGGTTTATTTAAGGGGGGATCGGTGGGTTTTAGAGTAGGGGTGTGTGTGTGGTGGGTTGTAATGTTGGGGGGGTATTGTATTTCTTTTTTTACAGGTAAAAGAGCTGATTACTTTGGGGCAATGCCCCGCAAAAGGCCCTTTTAAGGGCTATTTGTAATTTAGTTTAGGATAGGGACTTTTATTATTTTGGGGGGCTTTTTTATTTTATTAGGGGACTTAGATTAGGTGTAATTAGATTAAACTTCTTGTAATATTTTTTTATTTTTTGTAATTTAGTGTTTGTTTTTGTAATATAGTTTAGTTTATTTAATTGTATTTTATTTTAGATAATTGTAGTTAATTTATTTAATTAATTTATTGATAGTGTATTTGTAACTTAGGTTAGGATTTATTTTACATGTAATTTTGTAATTATTTTAAGTAGGTAGCTATTAAATAGTTATTAACTATTTAATAGCTATTGTACCTAGTTAAAATAAATACAAAGTTACCTGTAAAATAAATTAATTATATTATAGCTATCTTAGGGTTTATTTTATAGGTAAGTATTTAGTTTTAAATAGGAATAATTTAGTTAATAATATTAATATTATTTAGATTTATTTAAATAATAATTAAGTTAGGGGGTGTTAGGGTTAGACTTAGGTTTAGGGAGTAATATATTTTATGTAGGTGGCGGCGGTGTAGGGGGGTCAGATTAGAGGTTAATATATTTAATGTAGGTGGTGGCGGTGTAGGGGGGGTCAGATTAGGGGTTAATAAATTAAATGTAGGTGGCGGAGGTGTAGGGGGGTCAGATTAGGGGTTAATACATTTAATGTAGGTGGTGGCGGCGTCCGGGAGCGGCGGTTTAGGGGTTAAACACTTTATTTAGGTGCGGCAGGGTCCGGGAGTGGCGGTTTAGGGGTTAATACTAGGATAGGCTTATTGCGGTGTGGACTATGGCGGTTTAGGGGTTAATAATTGGGCTTATTGCGTTGTGGGGGGTTATCGGTCTAGGGGTTAATACATTTATTATTAGGAGTGAGAGGGGGATTGCAGATATATGGGTATACGTGTCGGGCTATTTTTGGGAGGCGTGTTAGACCGTTACGGGAGATTTAATACTTTAGTTAGTTTTTTTAGGTGCAGGCAGTTTCTAAAGTGCTGTAAGTCACTGGCGACTCCAGAAATTTGTAGTTACGCTCATTTCTGGACATCGCTAGTTTGTCCAATTTACGGCACTTTAGCAACTGTCGGTGGGGTATATGTAATACCCCAATGTGCGAGGTGAAACTACGGGCGGCGTGGGTTACCTCACTTGCGCCAAAAACGTATATCGGATCGCGGCCTTGATCTGCACTGTTGGATCAGGTCCGCAAGTCCTTTGTTAAATTGGCCTCTTAATATCAAGTTAAAAGCTAATGTTGGGGCGGTTACTGAAATTGCATATAGCAAAATGTGCTAGTATCACACCACTTGTAAACTGGCCACCCTTTGTGTAAAACTTAATAAGTCAATCCATTCAGAAGTAAATAAAAAAGACTAATGGCTAGATCACGAGTTTGGCGTTAGCCTTAAAAAGCAGCATTGAGAGGTCCCAACGCTGCTTTTTAACGCCCGCTGGTATTACGAGTCAGGCAGGTACAGGTGTACTGCTCACTTTTCTTCCGTGACTCGAGGCTACAACAAATCCCCTTACGTCAATTGCGTATCCTATCTTTTTAATGGGACTTGCCTAACGCCGGTATTACAAGTCTTGGAAGAAGTGAGCGATAGACCCTCTCCTGTCCAGACTCCTACCGCATATAAAAGTCAGTAGTTAAGAGTTTTATGGGCTAACGCCGGAACATGAAGCTCTTAACTAAAGTGCTACAAAGTACACTAACACCCATAAACTACCTATTTACCCCTAAACCAAGGCCCCCCCACATCGCAAACACTATAATAACAATTTTTAACCCCTAATCTGCCGTCCGGCACCTACATTATACCTATGAACCCCTAATCTGCTGCCCCTAGCATCGTCGACACCTACATTATATTTATTAACCCCTAATCTGCCGCCCCCAATGTTGCCGCAACCTAACTACACTTATTAACCCCTAATCTAATAAAATAAAAAAGCCCCCCAAAATAATAAAATTCCCTACCCTATACTAAATTATATGGTCTTTTGCGGGGCATTGCTCCAAAGTAATCAGCTCTTTTACCTGTAAAAAAAACAAACAATACCCCCCCCCAACATTACAACCCACCACCCACATACCCCTACTCTAAAACCCACCCAATCCCCCCTTAAAAAAACCTAACACTAACCCCCTGAAGATCTTCCTACCTTGAGCCGTCTTCACCCAGCCGGGCACAAGTGGTCCTCCAGACCGGCAGAAGTCTTCATCTGATCGGGGTAGAAGAGGACATCCAGACCGGCAGAAGGCTTCATCCAGACGGCATCTTCTATCTTCATCCTTCCGGAGCGGAGCAGAGCCATCTTCTATCCATCCGACGCGGAGCCATCCTCTTCAATCGAAGTCCTAACGAAGAATGAAGGTTCCTTTAAATGACGTCATCCAAGATGGCGTCCCTCGAATTGGATTCTATCAGCCAATTGGAATTAAGGTAGGAAAAATCTGATTGGTTGACTTAATCAGCCAATCGGATTGAAGTTCAATCCGATTGGCTGATACGATCAGCCAATAGAATTGACCTCACATTCTATTGGCTGATCCAATCTTCAATCCGATTGGCTGATAGCATCAGCCAATCGGATTTTTCCTACCTTAATTCCGATTGGCTGATAGAATTCTTTCAGCCAATCAGAATTCGAAGGGATGCCATCTTGGATGACGTCATTTAACGGAACCTTCATTCTTCGTTAGGACTTCAATTGAAGAGGATGGCTACGCATCGGCTGGATATAAGATGGCTCTGCTCCGGAAAGATGAAGATAGAAGATGCCGCCTGGATGAAGCCTTCTGCCGGTCTGGAGGTCCACTTGTGCCCGGCTGGGTGAAGACGGCTCAAGGTAGGGAGATCTTCAGGGGGTTAGTGTTAGGTTTTTTAAGGGGGGATTGGGTGGGTTTTAGAGTAGGGGTATGTGGGTGGTGGGTTGTAATGTTGGGGAGGTATTGTATTTTTTTTTACAGGTAAAAGAGCTGATTACTTTGGGGCAATGTACTATTACTATTTGTAATTTAGTATAGGGTAGGGAATTTTATTATTTTGGGGGGCTTTTTTTATTTTATTAGGGGGATTAGATTAGGTGTAATTAGTTTAAAATTCTTGTAATTCTTTTTTATTTTCTGTAATTTAGTGGGGGGATTTTCCGTAATTTAGTTTATTTCATTTAATTGTAATTAGTTTAATTTAATTTAGTTAATTTATTTATTTATAGAGTAGTGTTAGGTGTAATTGTAACTTAGGTTAGGATTTATTTTACAGGTAATTTTGTATTTATTTCAGCTAGGTAGTTATTAAATAGTTAATAACTATTTAATAACTATTCTACCTAGTTAAAATAAATACAAAGTTGCCTGTAAAATAAATATAAATTAGACTTAGGGTTAGACTTAGGTTTAGGGGTTAATAAATTTATTATAGTAGCGGCGACGTTGGGGTCGGCAGATTAGGGGTTAATAAATGTAGAGAGGTGTCGGCGATGTTAGGGAGGGCAGATTAGGGGTTAATAAAATGTAACTAGTGTTTGGGAGGCGGGAGTGCGGCGGTTTAGGGGTTAATATATTTATTAAAGTGGCGGTGATGTCCGGTCATCAGATTAGGGGTTAATAAGTGTAGTTAGGTTGCGGCGACATTGGGGGCGGCAGATTAGGGGTTAATAAATATAATGTAGGGTTCGGCGATGTTAGAGGCAGCAGGGGTTCATAGGTATAATGTAGGTGGCGGCGGAGTCCAGAGCGGCAGATTAGGGGTTAATAGTATAATGCAGGTGTCGGGGACGGCAGATTAGGGGTTAATAAGTGTAAGATTAGGGGTGTTTAGACTCGGGGTTCATGTTAGGCTGTTAGGTGCAGACATAAAATTAATTTCCCCATAGGAAACAATGGGGCTGCGTTAGGAGCTGAACGCTGCTTTTTTGCAGGTGTTAGGTTTTTTTTCACCCAGCTCAGCCCCATTGTTTTCTATGGGAAAATCGTGCATGAGCACGTTCAGCCAGCTCACCGCTGACTTAAGCAACGCTGGTATCGAGGTGAGATGTGGAGCTAAATTTTGCTCAACGCTCACTTTTCTGAAGCTAACGCCGGCTTGAAGAAAACTCGTAATACCAGCGTTGGCTTAAGGGAGCGGTAAGAAAAAAAGGCTCGTTAGCACCGCACAGCCTTACCGTCAAAACTCGTGATCTAGCCGTAAATTCTCTAGTCTCTCTGTACACTAAAATTTCTTACTAGTGTGAGACTACTTTCAAGTGAAAGTTGTATGTGTTTGTGTAATGTATGAGATCACTGTAATATTTTCATACCAGCTATGAGAATGTTACAGACCTAGATATCTTTAACTGTTATAGTGACATCAGGTTTAAATACAGGCTTGACAAAGGAATTTACAGACCTAAAAGATTACTCATGTTTAATTAATCCTTTAAGAGCAATTTCACTTTAATTCAAGCTTCTTTGATGTGTGGCATATTAAGTAAAGTTGACTTCCTATCCTGCATTAAACTAACAATTATTAGCCTGTGACATGATTGCAGATGCACCTGGTGATGAGTATTTACAGTACATATTCAGCAACACTGAAAACACAGAAATAGGCAGCCTGAGTAATATTAAAGGGACATGAAACCCAAATTTTGTCTTTCATGATTAAAATAGATCATTCAATTTTAAACAATTTTCTAATTTACTTCTTTTATCAAATTTTCTTCATTCTCTTGGAATCTTTTGTTAAAAAGCAGGGACGTAAGCTTATGCTTGGAGCTTTTGTAAAAATGTATAGTTTTGCTTATTTTTAAATAACATTGTGCTGATTTTCAGACTCCTAGCCAAGCCACAAAGATTTAGATGTATACTGATGTCTACAGATTTTGCTTGCTGTTACCAAATGAGGATAGCGCTAAAAAAAGCTATTCATTTCCCATATTGAATAAAAAATGTTTAATAACACAATGAAACATATAATACAATTGTATGCATCCGTTTCAAATGTATTAGTTGCACAATATGTCAGTGGATAATATCAGTGGATAATATTATCCGTGGTATTTTTAAAAAGTCTCTACTTGTTAAGTATAGCAAGTCTCTCCTTAATGAATGAAACAAACTTTAAGGCAGTCTTAGTATATATTGTATTGATGTCCTAGATACTATTATAATTCTTTACTCACTGTGGCTGTGATCAGAATGATCCATTAGTCTTCGTCACAGAGTTTAATCACGTGACCGGTTTCAACCAATCGTAGGTTCGATGTATCCACCAATGGACTGGATGTGTGTAGATTTGATTCTCAGGTCTAGAGACACCTTGTATTGGTAAACACATATAAACACACTATCGTATTTATGTTAAAAAAAAAAACTTGCAGTGTCTCTAATCTATACTATATAGAACATATTAGTGTTATTATATAAATGATGACGTGTAGATTGAGAAGAGAAGGGGACCAAGAGCAGAGCCTTGCGGTACCCCAACAGAAAGTGGTGACGGGGCAGAGGAGGCCCCAGAGAAGGCTACGCTAAAGGTACGGTTTGACAGTTAGGAAGAGAACCACGAGAGGGCTGTGTCACAAATGCCGAAGGATTGGAGGGTTGGAGCAAAAGAGGGTGGTCAACAGTATCAAAGGCTGCGGACAGATCAAGGAGGATAAGCAGAGAGAAGTGGCCTTTTGATTTTGCTGTAAGTAGGCCGTTGGTAACCTTAATGATTGCTGTCTCTGTGGAGTGATGGGGACGAAATCCAGATTGCAGTGGGTCGAGGAGGGAGTTTAATGTAAGGAAATGGGATAGGCATGCATATACTAGCTTTTGAGAAGCTTTGAGGCTCATTGGGATTAAATGCATTAAATACTTTTATAGAAAGAGATCTAAATATGAAGATAGATCTCATGCAATCTATACTATTTAGGTCAAACAAGCAGAGTCTTAAAATATAGAATCAGAGAGCATCTACTTTGTATAGAACATAGCAGATCAGATACAGTATCGTACAAACACTTTCTAGACGAGATACACAATCAGAACATGAAAGAATTATCTTACTGGGGGATAAAGAAAATTACACCTGATAATAGAAACACTAGTATGAAAAAAAAAAACACTTTTACTAAAAGAAGCTGAACTGATTTATAATTTAGGCACGTTATACACAAAGGGTTAACATTTATTTATTTAACAGATTTTTTTATTTAGGGGTTCTCAATTACTGGGTATTTCTCACTATCACTATAAACATTTTGTCTATATAGTATAATATGATTTTTTTTCTTTATATAATAACACTAATTTGTTCTATATAGTATTATAGAACTTTTTTCTATATATGTATACATATGACTTTCTATATAAAAGCATGTCTTATATTTGAAAAATTTCTATACAATATCACCATTATCACTAAGAATACATTATATTATATATTATTTCTGTATCTGGATTGCAACAAATCTATTGCAATAAAATTTAATATCTCAACAATACCATCAAATTATTTTATTATTTTACAATTTATTCAATACATTTCAATTGTACCAACTTATCAGAATCAATATTCCAGAACATTAATGCAGTTTACTCTATACTTAGCAATACTGTTAACTCTGCAAACTGTTGCATAGAGAAATGTATTATCGGACATTATCTTTGGAAATTAAAAATGTAATTGAAATCACCTGAATTACAATTAAGGGCCAATTAAGGTAAAGACATCCAGTATATAAGGCCTGACAAATGAACCTTCAAACATCTTGATAAAGGCCCAAGGGCTGAAACGTGTAGAAGCTGCTGCAGGAACCAGAAAACTGTTTGTTAAATACACAGAACATAGCACAGACCGATTTAAGGATAAAGAGGTTTATTTGGATGAAAACTATTTTCTCGAAATGTTCTAAAAGAACGTATACTAACGTTAGTCACTAATTCCCACAAGTGTACTAAGTCTCTGAGTCACTATATATAACTGACGAGTTATCACTGTAGTATATACCTGAGCGACTTGCTACTAGCAAGATTAGAAACACTGCAAGTTTTCTTTTGCATAAATCGGATAGTGTGTTCATATGTGTTTACCCATACAAGGTGTCTAGACCTGAGATTCGAATCTACACACATCCAGCCCATTGGTGGATACATCGAACCTACGATTGGTTGAAACCGGTCACGTGATTAAACTCTGTGACGAAAACTAACGGATCATTCCGATCACAGCCACAGTGAGTAAAGGATTATAATAGTATACAGGACATCGATACAATACATACTGACTGCCTTAAAGTTTGTTTCTTTCATCAAGGAGAGACTTGCTATACCACGGATAAGATTATCCACTGATATTATACACCAAATAATAGCTTCTTTTAGCGCCATCCTCATTTGGTAACATTATTCTTTATTTTATCTACTAGTTGGGAGATGTAGCAGATTATAGAGGATAGAGCATTATTCACACAGAAGGAACTAGGTATTTGTGTATATTTGTTTAGATTCTGCTTGCTCCTGTTTGTCTAATTGGTCTTTTCATATGCAGGGTAGTGTCTGCCCTTACTGCTTTCTCAGCCCATTTCAGTGGGTGTCCCAGTCTATTCTTGATTCTCACAAATGCTCTAATAAACCAGATTACCTTGTTTCCTAAGTGCGCTCACAGTTTGCCGTAGGCACTACCACACATTGGGTTTGGTGGTAGCTATATCCCACTCCCTACCTTGTCATGTTTGTGTATTTTATTGTTATATACAAAGAAGGACTTTTGATAATAAATTTAAATTGGAAAGTCTTTTGTACACTCTCTCTGAATCATGCAAGCTCAATTTTGACCTCCCTTAGGAAGGCAGTGCTACAATTTATTTTTTGTAAATAATAATATTTTTTCATTTATTATAATGGAGTTAAAATCAAGGTACTGTGTACATTTATTTTTTAAAGTTACTTACTGTAGCTTCATCTTATAGAAGGTAATATAGATAAATAATATGAGATGCACATTCTTTTCTTCTGAGAGTGCCTTTCTGTTCTTTTGATACAACTGAATGCACTGCTTTGCTTTATTCTCCTCTAAAAAACAATCTACAAGTGAATCTTTGTAAGAAATGGAAGGCTCTGCAAAATGTACTGAGGAGCTGGTGAGACAGTATTTGGTTCTCATACGTGCATACATTTATATGTATTATAACTTTACACATGAAACATATCTACTAGTACTGCTGTATGTTTTCTAGTTTTTATGATTTTGTGTCTCTTTTATGATTTTGTGTGGTTTTATTTGCAAACTATATAATATTGGAGGAAATCATAAGGCTTAAAGGGACATTAAACCCCAATTTTTTTCTTTCATGATTCAGATGGAGAATACCATTTTAAACAACTTTCTAATTTACTTCTATTATCTAATTTGCTTCATTCTCTTGATATTCTTTCCTGAAAAGCATATCTAGATAGGCTCAGTAGCTTCTGATTGGTGGCTGCACATAGATGCCTCATGTGATTGGCTCACTCATGTGTATTGCTATTTCTTTAACAAAAGATATCTAAAGAATGAAGTAAATTAGATAATAGAAGTAAATAGGAATGTTGTTTAAAATGGTATTCTCTACCTGAATCATGAAAGAAATTTTTTGGGTTTAATGTCCCTTTAAGAGACTTAGATGTATTTAACAAACATACCGGTTGCAGGAACAGATACTGGGAGAGCTCTGTTGGAGGGAAGTGGTTAAGATGGCGGCAGGGAAGTGGAAGATTGTTTGGTTAAGATGGTGGTGGGGAAGTGGAAGATTGTTTGGTTAAGATGGTGGCGGGGAAGTGGAGTAAACAGTTTCCTAAGAGTTGAAAGTGAAAACTTGTGTTTTGCTTTGTAGGAAATGAAAATATTAGAAAGTCTTTAAACAAAAAGCAGTAAATCAATTGCCTGGAAGATAATACAAATATTAGATGTCAGGGGAGTAATCAGACCATTTTATAGTTTAAAACAACAGATATTTCACCAGCCCCATTTTCTTGGATTTGATTGAGTTATATTTTCTTAACAGATAGGTTGTACTTGAAATCTTTTATTTAAATAGATTAATTAACCAAGGATTAGAATAATATATAAAGCGCATACGTAATGTTGGCTATTTGCAAGGATGTAAAATTATACAAATTTTGCAGATCACAGGACAGAGAATGTTTGTCTCCTCATTAGTCTCAGCCGCCTCAACCAGTCTCTTTCACTCAAAGCACAAATTATACTTTTAATAACTGCCCCAGTGTTACTGAATTATTACAACTGTAACCATGCTCCTTAAATACGCTCCTTACATTACACTCTGTACCCTTGTCTGCCAAGTACAGTCAAAAGGGAATGCAGCCTAGTAGTAATAGTGCTGCCAAAAGTGTTGCCAATAGTGTTGCACACATTAGTTATTTCCTCATCAATCACTTTGAACATTCAGCGAGTGCCAAATAAAGGGAGCATGGAAGGGGCATTACCAATTTCTTCTTTTCTATGCACATGTTCTGAGGTACCAACTCCTACTGAGCATGTGTAAGAGTTCACAGTGTATATGTATATGAGTCTGTAATTGGCTGATTGCTATCATGTGATACACTGGGCAGGGTAAGTAAGAAATCTTTGAAATTTGGAATTCAAAGAAAGTCATATATTGTCTTTTTACTGTGTATTTGTAGATGATATAATTCTACTGTATTTAATGGTCCTTTAACCCCCTAAGTGCAAATGACAACAGGTGGTACTTTCAGAGTACCTCAACCCCCCCACCCACACACACTTGCACTGACCCTGAATCTCTGGTGGTCTATGTCTCGGGTATTTTCCGGGGAACACAGGTATGGGGATCACCAAGCCCTGGCAACATGGAAGTGCCAGAAATCACCAAAGGGCATACTTAAAGTGCCATAAAACATGTTGAGATCTGTGCATATCCTAAAAGGGCTAATTATGTAAAATTAGTTTGCATAAAAAAATTGTTAAAAATTGCTGGCAAGTATTTTAAAATAATTTTCAAAAATAAGCTTAATTAGTTACATAGCTATGCTGTCTGGATTAGTGGGATCCACCCCTCATCAGTGTTTAGCATCAGACACACAGGCATTGTATTTCAACTGAGTTCACAGCAGCTTATTTGCTTCCAGGTATGCTACAGCAGATAATGAGTGTTAAAGCCTTGAATTCTACCAAAGCAAAGGTGGAGATAGATACAGCCATATAAGGAATTTTATGTGTGCGTGGGGGGTGGGGGGGGAGTTAGAGCTTTACAATTCAGAAACTAAAAAGAAAGGGTTAATGGCGAGACACTGCAGTATAAATTTGCAGGTAAAGTAATTAAAGTACATATTATTATATTTTGTCTCTACCCCAACTTCTTTTATGTCCCTTTAAGAGACTGAATTGTTCTTAAAGGGACATAAAACCAATTTTTTTTTTTTTTTTACCTTTCATGATTCTGATAGAGCATGTAATTTTAAACAACTTCCAATTTACTTTTATTACCCAATGTGTTTTGTTTTCTTGGTATACTTTCTTGAAAATAATAACTAGATAGACTCAGGGGACACTGATTGGTGGCTGCACATATATGGCTGTGTTGTTGGCTCACCCAATCGCCCCAATTTATCAAAGGTCTTGCGGACCTGATCCGACACTGCGGATCAGGTCCGCAAGACCTCGCTAAATGCGGAGAGCAGTACGCTCTCCGCATTTAACATTGCACCAGCAGCTCACAAGAGCTGCTGGTGCAACGCCGCCCCGTGCTGACTCGCGGCCAATCGGCCGCCAGCAGGGAGGTGTCAATCAACCCGATCGTATTCGATCGGGTTGATTTCCGGCGATTCCTGTCCGCCTGCTCAGAGAAGGCGGACAGGGTTATGGAGCAGCGGTCTTTAGACCGCTGCTTCATAAATTGTGTTTCTGGCGAGTCTGAAGACTCGCCAGAAACACGGCCCTTCAAGCTCCGTACGGAGCTTGATAAATGGGCCTGAATGCATTAACTAACTCCCTAGAGTGCATTGCTGTATCTTCAACAAAGGGCACCAGTAGAATTAAACAAATTAGATAATAAAAGCAAACTGGAAAGTTGTATTATCTGTCTGAATCATGAAAATATTTTGGGTTTCATGTCCCTTTAAGTTCTTGAAACCCCCATGACCCACTGTATGAAAAGCTGATTGCCTGATCTTTCAAACATGTGTGTGTATTGGGAGTTAAAGTTTTAGCACCAGTTTTAATGCACTTAACACATATATATATATCCCTATAACAGGGCATCAAAAAGTCCTAGACACCCCTAAGCCCCTCTTTAAAATAAAGTCCCTATAAATGTTTTAATACCCAGGTGATCAATGTGGCAATAGTGATCACCTAGTGTGAAGAAATGTCTATTTGCATAAAGGCTCACGGGAGGAGCCCCTTATTTATATGAGGATAGCCCCTTTTCATTTTACTATATAGTTTAGGGAAAACACACACACTATTATTTATAACCTTAGTTAGTTAAATTTTAATAAAAAATTTCTTTTTCACACTTTTTGCTGCAGGTTTCTTATATGTATGATACATATGAGAATATAAATAATATGTGTAGGTTTCTTGCTGAAAAAATGGCGTACAGCTGAGCCTATGATGTCAATTTACCAAATGTCGGGCAGACATGATTCGCTATAGCTTGTGAAATGCTTGTGCAATGCTGCCCCCTGCACATTCGCGGCCAATCGGCCGCTAGCAGGGGGTGTCAATCATCCTGATGGAATCTGATCGGGATGATTCCAGTCCGCCACCTAAAACGTGGTAGACAAGTTAAGGAGCAGTAGTCTTACGGCCGCTGTTTCTTAACTGCTGTTTCCGGCAATACAGAAACTACGGGCGGAGGTAGCAGCATCTGCTGCTTATTAAATCTTCCCCTAAATGTGAGCAGCATCTAAAAACTGAAAAACTGCTCAGCACAAAAGTTAACATGGCTCAGCAGTTAAAGGGATAAGTTTAATTGACATAGGATACCACAGAACTAAATAAAGAACTCCTCCACTACCTGAGGATTTTTTCACTTTTTCAGTTTAGTGCTTGAGAGTTATCTGACATGAATTTTACTGCTTGCCCCCTAGAAGTCTATTATGTGAGACTATCACATAATAAACCAACATGCAGATGTTAGTATGCACTACACTAAAACTTGAATAATAAAAAAATTATCATGGACATAGTCTTTTTAAGTAATGGAAATAAATCTAACTTTGACAGATTATTTCTTAAATAAAGGATTATTCTTTTACAATTTGTTTTAAAATTACATATACAGGGAGTGCAGAATTATTAGGCAAGTTGTATTTTTGAGGATTAATTTTATTATTGAACAACAACCATGTTCTCAATGAACCCAAAAAACTCATTAATATCAAAGCTGAATAGTTTTGGAAGTAGTTTTTAGTTTGTTTTTAGTTATAGCTATTTTAGGGGGATATCTGTGTGTGCAGGTGACTATTACTGTGCATAATTATTAGGCAACTTAACAAAAAACAAATATATACCTGTGATGATAGCAGGATGTGATGTCACTAGCATGTGGGCGGGGCTTAGGTCCGGTGTCTGTGTCGCAGTTAGTTTAGTACAATCAACCTGTCTGGATGTGTATTGCTATGCTCTGTAATAAAATAGAGTTGTACCATCATTGCAGTGTCCTGCATATGTCCTGCATCTCATGACATGGTGTCAGAAGTTCTGGACTACGCTTCTGTTTCTGATGATGACGATGTCAAAGTTTACCCCACCTGAGCCTTTTGACTTTTCTCAGCCTGCAGCTTGGCCCACATGGCGTCAGCGGTTTCAGCGCTTCAGGATTGCATCCAAACTGAACAAGGAGAGTGGTGAAGTACAAGTTAATTCTCTTTTATATTCTATGGGGAAAGATGTAGAGCCAGTGTTCAATGCTTTTACTTTCCAAGAAGGGGACGAAGTTAACTTTGATATAGTTATGGATAAACTCAGTGCCCACTTTGTGCCCAAAAGAAATGTGATTCATGAGAGAGCTTGTTTTCACAAACGTAATCAGCGTGTGGGAGAATCTGTGGAGTCATTTGTGCGCAGCCTGTATGAATTAGCTGAATTCTATGAGTTTGGTGTTGCTAAAGAAGAGCAAATCAGAGACAGAATAGTTATTGGAATTGCAGATGCTGAAGTCTCCCTGAAGCTGCAGTTAGAGCCTGATTTAACGTTAGACGGGGCTATTAGGATGGCCCGCCAGAGTGAACTGGTGAAAAAGCAAAGTGCTGATCTGAGGTCTGAGAGTATTGTGGATGAAGTGCAACAGTCTAGGAAAATTACTAGTGAAAGGCACAGTGTGAGCGGTAGATCTAAAGTACTGGAAAGGCCTAGAAGTGGATGGGCGCAACATGGCCGATGCACACGGTGCTACCGGGCTCATGATCAGAGTGCTATATGCCTGGCCAGAGATAAAAGATGCAGAAAATGTAACAGAATAGGCCATTTTGAAGTGGTGTGTAAAACTGAATACATTAAGGAGATGCAGGTGGACAGTGACCAGGAGGGTCAGGAAGTGTCTTTTGTGGGGTCTGTTGTGGAACGGACAAGCTCAGAGGAAGATTGGAAAGTTACCTTTACTGTAATGGGAGCCAATGTTGATTTTAAGATTGACACAGGAGCTGATATCACTGTAATGTCTTTTGCTGAATTTATGAAACTGCCTCGACAGCCCCAGCTGGCGAAGGTTACTACAAATGTTCATAGTCCTGGTGGCCGCATTGATTGTGTGGGGAAATTTCTTGCCAGCTGTGAGTACAAACAAAGGAAGTTCAACATGTGGGTGCATGTGATCCGAGGTCAGTGTGTTAACAGTTTATTGAGCAGAAAAGCAGCCTGTGACTTGGGCCTCGTGGCCAGAGTGAATGAGATCTCTGAAGATATGTTTGGCGAGTTGGGCCTACTGAGCTGCAAACCTGTCCGTATAGCACTTAAAAGTGACGCAGTCCCGTACAGTATTTCTACTCCTCGTAGAATTCCGTTCCCGCTCATGCCTCAAGTGGAGAAAGAGCTCATGCGCATGAAGTCTATGGGGGTTATTGAAGAGGTTGTTGAAGCAACTGATTGGTGTGCCCCCATTGTTCCAGTTGCAAAGAAAAACGGAAAGGTGCGCATCTGTGTGGACCTGAAAAGGTTGAATGAGGCAGTGAAGAGGGAGAGATTTGTGCTGCCGACACTGGAAGATATAGCCCCGAAGTTGGCTGGGGCGAAGTTCTTTTCCACATTAGACGCTTCTAGCAGCTTTTGGCAGATCCCCCTGGATCCAAAGTGCCGCAAACTGACTACCTTTATCACTCCGGTAGGTCGGTTCTGTTTCTGCAGACTTCCCTTTGGGATATCCTCCGCTCCTGAGATCTTTCAGAGGGAAATGAGTTCTCTCCTGAGTGGCCACGTGGGCACAGCGGTCGTCATGGACGACATTCTAGTGTATGGGTCTACAGTGGAGGAGCATGATCAGCGTTTGAGTTGTGTGCTGCAGGCTATCAAAAAGTCTGGGCTGAAGCTGAATAAAGAAAAATGTCATTTTAGGAAAACTGAATTATGCTACTTTGGGCATATCATCAACGGGGATGGCATCAAGCCGGACCCCGAGAAAATTCGGGCTATCGAACAGATGAAAAGCCCTTCTGATGTACATGAGCTGAGACAGATATTGGGCCTTGTAAATTACGTGGGCAAGTTTCTTCCAGATTTATCTACAGTTTTGCACCCTATCACGGAGTTGCTTAAGAAAGATGTTGCCTGGGTCTGGGGACCCTCACAAGAAAAAGCGTTCCTGCATGCTAAGTCCCTGCTGGGGTCTGCCCCAGTGCTGGGGTTCTACGACCCTTCAAAAAAGACTGTGGTTAGTGCTGATGCAAGCAGTTATGGGTTGGGGGCTGCACTCCTGCAGCTGAATGACAGCAAACTACAGCCCATCGCCTACTGTTCCCGCACACTGACGGCTGCGGAGTCGAAATACGCTCAAATTGAGAAAGAGTGCCTGGCTGCAGTTTGGGCCTGTGAGCGCTTTCAGCGTTATCTAGTGGGTTTGGAGAAATTTAGTCTGGAAACTGACCACAAACCGCTAGTCCCTCTTATCAATTCTTATGACATCGACAAAACACCCTTGAGATGCCAGAGACTTTTAATGAGACTACTCAGGTTCAATGTTCAGGCAGTGCATGTGCCGGGGAAGCAGCTGGTTGTGGCAGATACACTGTCCAGGCTCCCGCTGGCTGCTGCTGAAGAATCCTCCACAGAGTCGGATGTAAAAGTGTATGCTGATTCAGTTCTGGCCTCTAAGTCCATTTCTTCAAGGAAACTGGAAGAGATAAAGAAAGAGACATATTTGGACACAGATCTGCAAGAAGTTATAAGGTACATAAGAGATGGCTGGCCCGAGAGCCGGGCAGCCTGGATGTCTTTAAATGCTTACCAGCCAGAGAGGTCGCAGCTCACGGAGCTGGAGGGGTTGGTGCTGTTCCAAGACCGTATTGTAATTCCTGTCAGCATGAGGAAGGAGATGTTAAACAGGATTCACGATGGCCACTTAGGCATTACAAAGTGCAGAGAAAGAGCAGCTACAGCTGTGTGGTGGCCTGGGATCAGCTCCGACATTGCAAATCACGTGTCTAAATGTGCCTTTTGCCGGGAACGCCGGCCTACTCAGAGAAGGGAGCCCTTAATGTCTACTCCGCTGCCTGCGGGGCCGTGGCAGAAAATAGCTGCTGATTTGTGCGAACTGCACGGGAAAAAGTTTCTTGTTGTTATTGACTACTATTCCAGGTATTTGGAAATAGCACCCCTGAATGATATCACAAGTCAGGCCGTTATCATTCGCCTGAAGAGCTTGTTCGCCCGCTGGGGCATTCCAATGGAGCTGGTGAGTGATAATGGCATGCAGTTCGCTTCTACAGAGTTCAGTGCTTTCAGCAGGGAATATGATTTTGTACATTCCACGTCAAGTCCACATTATCCGCAGGCCAACGGAATGGCTGAAAGGGCAGTTCAAACAACAAAATTCATTCTAAAGCAATCTGAACCGTACCTAGCCCTCTTGTCATACAGGGCGACGCCCATTCAAGCCACCGGGTTTAGCCCGGCACAGCTGATGCTAGGACGCCAGATTCGCACCACTTTACCCTCAGTGGGTGTCTTCAAGCCGCCTGGCCCTGTTCCTCGGGACGAAGTCCTTAGGAGGGATGAAGAGGCCAAAAAGGGTTATCGTTTCTTCTACGACAGGAGACATTCTGTCAGGCCTTTACAGGAACTGAAAGCGGGCCAAAGTGTCAGAATTAAACTGGATGATGAGAAGAAATGGAAGACGCCTGCTACGGTAGTGGGCCGCTCTCCAGAACCAAGGTCTTATACAGTCCTTACAGAGGGAGGGACGGTTACACGCCGTAACCGAAGACATCTTCAGCCTGTACCTGAGAGTCTGGAACCGGATACCTCAGTACCACCGCCGGTGGGATCCCCTGTTCTAAGAGAGGTGCCTTCCCCTCAGCAAGATCATAGCGGGGATATATCTTTGCCTCCAGCAGACTCTTGTTCACCATCTTCTGTATCAGAGGACAGTTCATGCAAAGTTACATCAAGCGGAAGAGTGGTGAGGCTTCCGGCCCGATACAGGGACTGACTTTAGCTAGAACAGTGACCGGAAGTATGGGCAGAATAATCCCATGGTCACTGTGGACTAGGGTAGTCTACCCCGATGTCCAAGTCAGGATGTAATTTATTTGTTCATGTTTTCTAATCTATCTGTTTTTATAATGTTCTAAAACAAAATGTTGTTGTATACCCTGTTGGTGTACCTTGTTATTTAATATATGCGAATGTATGCTTTGTCTTTGAAAAAGGGGAAGATGTGATGATAGCAGGATGTGATGTCACTAGCATGTGGGCGGGGCTTAGGTCCGGTGTCTGTGTCGCAGTTAGTTTAGTACAATCAACCTGTCTGGATGTGTATTGCTATGCTCTGTAATAAAATAGAGTTGTACCATCATTGCAGTGTCCTGCATATGTCCTGCATCTCATGACAATACCCATTTCAATTATTTATTTTTACCAGTGAAACCAATATAACATCTCAACATTCACAAATATACATTTCTGACATTCAAAAACAAATCAGTGACCAATATAGCCACCTTTCTTTGCAAGGACACTCAAAAGCCTGCCATCCATTGATTCTGTCAGTGTTTTAATCTGTTCACCATCAACATTGCGTGCAGCAGCAACCACAGCCTCCCAGACACTGTTCAGAGAGGTGTACTGTTTTCCCTCCTTGTAAATCTCACATTTGATGATGGACCACAGGTTCTCAATGGGGTTCAGATCAGGTGAACAAGGAGGCCATGTCATTAGATTTTCTTCTTTTATACCCTTTCTTGCCAGCCACGCTGTAGAGTACTTGGATGCGTGTGATGGAGCATTGTCCTGCATGAAAATCATGTTTTTCTTGAAGGATGCAGACTTCTTCCTGTACCACTGCTTGAAGAAGGTGTCTTCCAGAAACTGGCAGTAGGACTGGGAGTTGAGTTTGACTCCATCCTCAACCCGAAAAGGCCCCACAAGCTCATCTTTGATGATACCAGCCCAAACCAGTACTCCACCTCCACCTTGCTGGCGTCTGAGTCGGACTGGAGCTCTCTGCCCTTTACCAATCCAGCCACGGGCCCATCCATCTGGACCATCAAGACTCACTCTCATTTCATCAGTCCATAAAACCTTAGAAAAATCAATCTTGAGATATTTCTTGGCCCAGTCTTGACGTTTCAGCTTGTGTGTCTTGTTCAGTGGTGGTCGTCTTTCAGCCTTTCTTACCTTGGCCATGTCTCTGAGTATTGCACACCTTGTGCTTTTGGGCACTCCTGTGATGTTGCAGCTCTGAAATATGGCCAAACTGGTGGCAAGTGGCATCTTGGCAGCTGCACGCTTGACTTTTCTCAGTTCATGGGCAGTTATTTTGCGCCTTGGTTTTTCCACACGCTTCTTGCGACCCTGTTGACTATTTTGAATGAAACGCTTGATTGTTCGATGATCACGCTTCAGAAGCTTTGCAATTTTAAGAGTGCTGCATCCCTCTGCAAGATATCTCACTATTTTTGACTTTTCTGAGCCTGTCAAGTCCTTCTTTTGACCCATTTTGCCAAAGGAAAGGAAGTTGCCTAATAATTATGCACACCTGATATAGGGTGTTGATGTCATTAGACCACACCCCTTCTCATTACAGAGATGCACATCACCTAATATGCTTAATTGGTAGTAGGCTTTCGAGCCTATACAGCTTGGAGTAAGACAACATGCATAAAGAGGATGATGTGGTCAAAATACTCATTTGCCTAATAATTCTGCACTCCCTGTATAAAGGCTTCCTATGTTTTAGCAAGTTAAGATATGTTCATATAAGTAATGTGTGAATTTTGTTAAAGAACCACTAAATGCAATTGAATTAAATAATTGACGAATACACAATAAGAAGACACTGCAATAGCACTTACTTTGAATTTGAAATAAGCAGTACAATATGTTTTGCAAATTCTTAAGGTAACCCAGTTTCCCCTCCTCTTAATCATGTGACAGCTAGCCAATAATAAAATTCATATATACTGTGCACTTTGCACATGCTCAGTAGGAGCTGGAGCCTCAGAAAGTGTGCATATAAAAAGAATGTGTATATTTTTATAATGGAAGTATAGCAGAAAGTTTTTAACCCTTAAAGCACGGATGATGACATATGGTCATCATCCACAATATGTTTTTAGTGCAGATAATGACCTTTTGTTGTCATCTGCTGGGAGGGGTCAAATTCTGAGCTAATTGGGGCCCCCACACACACTTACCCCCACATACAAGGTGGCCAAGTGGCCCTGCATCTCGGGAATCCGGCAATGCCAGTGACGTCAATATGGGCATGGTGACTCCAGCAGCCCCAGTGACTTGAAGTGCAGGCTTCAAGGGGCTGGGTGGAGGGGTAAATATAGGCAATTACTAAATTATGTGTGTCTTGTAAAAAAACATAAATATATTAACATATTTATACCTATAATAGGCTATCAAAGAGGCCAAGAGACCCATGTGACCCCTTGTTATAAATCCAATAAACCTCTCGTTAAAATAAAGCCGCTATACAAATTTTACTCACCAGGTAATGACTGAGGTAATAGTGATCACCTGGCATGAATAAATGTGCATTTATTAGAGTAGAGACTCATGGGATCCCCTAAGTGCACATCATAGTTATATAACTATATCCAAAGGCCCCAACTTATATGAGGATAACCACTTCCTGTTTCAACTATAAAGTTTATTACAAAAAAAACTACAAGCACCATTGTTGTCAACCTAGTTTATTTGCATTTTAATATATATATATATGTGTGTATATCTAAAGCCACTGGTGTGTATGCACTCTCACTATCCTTGGACAACTGCCAGGGTGCTGTGTGGGTAATATAAAGTTCTTGAAAAAAAGCACTCACTGGTCTGGCGACATCTGTGACAAGAAAAACTTTTATTCAAGTGTGACGTTTCGGGACAGGAACAGGCCCTTCCTCTGTGTATATATATATATAGTAATTACCTGGCATGAAAAAAATGTGCATTTGTTTGAGTAGAGGCTCACAATTATATAACTACACAAAAGGCCTTATTCATGTGAGTATAACTCCTTCTTCCTTTAACCCTTTTGGTTAGAAAAACCCCACAAACATACACAATTTATTACAATCTTGTTTATTAAAAAGGTAATGAAAATATCATTTTTTTACGTTTTGATGTAGAGTACTTACATGTCATGATATATACTTATATACTTATATCATCTATACCATCTGCTGGGCCTGCTGAAAAAAAATATAACGTGTGGGCTTCTCACTCAAAAATATAAGGTCTTAAATGTGAGCAGCATCTAAAAAAACTTCAAAACAGTGGTTAAGGGCTTTATCTGATTCTTGAAACTTTAATTTTGTCTTTAGTGGCTCTTTAAAGGAACATAAAATAGTAACAGTATTCTGGAGCTATATGGGACCAACGTGCTCCTGTGTAGCAACTGCTGCTAAGAAGTGTTGAAAAAACAGGCTGCTTCAACAGGACAATATGCACATACACTAGGTGCCAATCTCTGAATTTTACCAGGCACTGATTGTTAGACATGCTCTGTGAGCTGTGCAAATCTGTAAACTGCAATGTCCGACCTGTGTACATGGGACCAAGCTTGACATTGAAAAAAGGTTATGTATTTTTTTTCAAAACCCTTTGGGCCAGATTACAAGTGGTGAAAGCGATATTAGCCACTACTTTGCAATACCAGTGCAAGCTAATGTGCGCAGGTATTCCAAGTTAAAAGCAATGCTAACGCAAGCTCGCATTCGCATTGCTGGGAAGCATTGAGCTCACGTGAGCGTGCTTCCATAGGCTTCACTGGGAGCCTCATTCAGAGACGGCATCAGAACCTCGCACAGCAAAGGGGGTACGTTGTGCAGCTATAGGCAGCAAATATAAATATATATACGTATTTAAGCATATACATGTATATTTACAGGGAACACGCAGTTCCCATAGACTGCAATGTAAAGGCCACTCCCACCAACTTTAGACCCTGAAAACTGCCTAATGCAGTTGTTTTTTATTAAAAAAAACTCCAATGCCCTCTATTTTGAGGGCATTTGGAGCACTTTTAGAAAATTAAGCAGAGATCGGATCACTGGTTAATTTTCCGAACTACGCTACTCTGCAGTTGCGTAGCCCCTGTATACTTTTGACATCTGTATTACTTTAAGTTTTCTGACATCACAAAATCGTCCGCAAAGGTCATTAATGAGTCTTGACCATTATATCCGAATTAAGAAATGACTGTATGTACTGTATATTGTATTAACCTTTCTTTTTTTAGGGCATTTCATAACTGGGTCTTCCCTGTGTGTGTAAATCATGAGTTGCCAATAAAGTTCCCCATTCTGTTACTCAATTTCAAAACTTGTGTAATCTATTATTTCTCTTACAAAGGATCATATATTTGTTTGAAATTCTAGAAGAGGCAGGAATTTGAGTAATAATATTCCCCCTTAAAGAAACATTTCAATGAAAAAAATATATGCAGCAATCTGGCACTTTTTATTTCTAGGGTTGCCAGCTAGTCTCAACAAAATACTGGACAATTTGTAGGTGAGTGGGCACAATAGTCTGTGGGGTCACACAATACCCCACTCTTGATACTACCATGTATATTTTTCACAACTAGGCAGACATTTTACCCCTTGGCTGCCAGTAAGAAACAAATCAACAATTGTACCTCTTTTGTTGTCAGTAACTCAGAGAGATTTGACCACCTAGACTGCCCCTCACATTTTTCTGTTCCCTATTTGTAATGAATTGAGGCATAGGAGGTATTATACATTTAACACTCACGGACATTTAAATGTCCTGTATTTTTGTGAAGATTTTACTGGACAGCCTGCTAAAATACTGGACTGTCCAGTAGAATACTGGACTTCAGGCAACCCTAGCTATTTCTGATCCTAGCTAACCATGTATGTGCTTCTACAAAGGAGATAGGCACAAAGGAAGAGTTGTGTTCTTGAGCTGCAAACCTGAAAGCCCCCAAGCAGTAAACCCCCAGTGATTTGTAGCTATGTGTGACCACAATTCCTGATTGGCTCACTGGACTTTACCTTCCTGTGCTCTGAAGTAAAAAAATTTTTATCATTCAAGAGATAGTCTAGTGCACACTAACATCTGCATGTCAGATAGTATAGGTGCATTATTTTCCTAACATGATAGACTTCTAGGTGGGCATGCTGTACAATTCATGTTAGATAGCGCTCAAGCACTAAGCCTCACTTACAAAGATGGTCACTCCCTTGATCTGATTTTCAGCTATCTCAAACTTCAAAAACTCACTTTTTCTTTCTGACCACCACCTCCTCACTTGTAAAATCTGGCCCCACCTACCATAGCTCGGAAAACATACACTCATCCTCAGCCCTGGCATACTCCTCTGACATGGTACCTTTGCAGATGTTCCCGTACTGCTGAGCGGCACTGGAGGAAATCTCGGAGTTCTGCTGACTTTCTTCACTATAAGTTCATCTTGAGCTCTTACTATTTTGCCCTTAATCTATATAAGCAACATTACTTCTCTATTCTTATCCCTACTTTTTCATCAAACCCAAAACTTCTCAACATTCAATACTCTTCTCCACCCAACCCCAGCTACTTCAACAACAAAATCGACTCCATCAGAAATGAAATCAGCTCACAACATACTACCGGTCTCCCACCCCCTCAAAAGCTCACAATCATCCAAAACCCACATAGCCATAAATTTAGCTCCTTTGCCCCTGTTACAGAGGAAGACGTTTCTGCCCTTATACTATCCTCTCACCTCACTACCTGTCCCCTCGAACCCATCCCCTCACAACTACTAACCTCCCTCTCTTCTACTCTTACCCCTATACTCACACACATCTTCAACCTCTCCCTCAGCATTGGTATAGCTCCCACATCTCTTAAACATGCATTAGTCACACCTATCCTCAAAAAACTTCTCTTGATCCAACCTCCTCATCCAACTACTGCCCTATTTCCCTACTCCCTCTTTCCTAAAAGCTTCTCGAAAAGCTAGTATATGCACGTCTATCCCATTTCCTTACATTAAACTCCCTCCTTGATCCACTGCAATATGGATTTCGCCCCCTTCACTCAACAGAGACAGCAATTGTTAAGGTTACCAACGACCTACTTACATCAAAATCCAAAGGCCAATACTCTCTACTTATCCTCCTTGATCTGTCTGCAGCCTTTGATACTGTCGACCACTTTCTTTTGCTCCATACCCTCTAACCCTTTGGCATCTGCGACACAGCTCTCTCTTGGTTCTCTTCCTATCTGTATAACCGTACCTTTAGTGTAGCCTTCTCTGGGGCATCCTCTGCCCCATTACCTCTTTCTGTTGGGGTACCGCTAGGCTCTGTCTTTGGTCCCCTTCTCTTCTCAATCTACACGTCCTCATTAGGTTCCTTAATAAAGTCCCACGGGTTTCACTATCATTTGTATGCCGATGATACCCAAATCTACCTATCTGCACCAGAACTATCTCCTTCCTTGCTAACCTGTGTCACTAACTGTCTCTCTCATATCTAATCTTGAATGTCCTCTCACTACCTCAAGCTAAATCTCTCCAAAACTGAGCTCCTTATTTTCCACCCTTCTTCCAAAATCTCCACCCCATGTCTCTATAACTGTTGATAACTCCATCATTACCCCAACCTCACATACCTGATGTCTTGGGGGTCACACTTGACTCAGATCTTTCTTTCACTCCTCACATTCAGTCCTTTACTAAAGCCTGCCGCTTCCACCTTAAAAACATCGTTAAAAGCAGACATTTCCTTACACAAGACACAACTAAGATTTTAATCCACTCTCTCATTCTTTCCCGCCTCGACTACTGCAACCCCATCCTCTCTGGTCTCCCTAGGTGGCGCCCAGCTCCTTTACAATCCATAATGCATGCCTCTGCCAGGCTCATCTTCCTTACACGTCGCTCTTCATCTGCCGTACCTCTCTGCCATTCCCTTCACTGGCTTCCTCTTGCCTCCAGGATTAAACACAAAATGCTCACTCTGACCTACAAAGCCCTCAATTGCTTTGCTTCCCCTACATCTCAGACCTTGTCTCCAGATACTCTCCCTCCCGACTCCTTCGCTCCGCTTATGATCTCCTACTTAGATCCTCTCTTGTTACCTCCTCACATTCCCGTTTACAAGATTTATCCAGACTGGCTCCCATCTTATGGAACTCTCTGCCTCGCTCCACAAGACTCTCCCCTAGTTTTAAAAGCTTTAAGTGCTCCCTGAACCCTCTACTATTCAGGGACGCATACAACCTACACTAACCTTCCTATCTCCACTGCTATCCCCTTAAACCCCATAGCATGTAAGCCTATGAGCCCAGCTGTTTGAAGTCCACCTTCATAAGAGCCAACTACAACAGTGCAACTCTCGGCAGGACCCTCTACCCATTTGATCCCTGTAATTGTTTTTTATATACCACCTATGTTCATAGCACTGCAGAACCTGTAAGCGCTCTACAAATACCTGATAATAATAATAATAATCTTGGATTTTGGAATAGTTTGGATTTTTAATATTTGCATCTTTAAAATGAGACAGTTTTGAGAGGGGATAGAAACAAGTATAAACAACAATATCTTACATCATTTAGGCAATATTTACATGTCATAATACAGCTTACAGGGGTAGTTTTATGTAACTACTTTTTGTATACATAGTACCATCATAAAGATAGTACAGTACTGTAATTAGAAAGATACTATTTGTTGTTTGCATTTTAGAACACACAAAAAAAAAACAAAGACACAGGCAGAGAAGATTGGGATATTTCTATTTTGGAAAAAAATATTAATTAAAAAGTTTCAATTTCAGAATGTTTGGATTTTGGAATTTTGGATTTGTACCTGTATATATATATATATATATATATATATATATATATATATATATATATATATATATATATATATATATATATATATATATACATACAGGGAGTGCAGAATTATTAGGCAAGTTGTATTTTTGAGGATTCATTTTATTATTGAACAACAACCATGTTCTCAAGGAACCCAAAAAACTCATTAGTATCAAAGCTGAATATTTTTGGAAGTAGGTTTTAGTTTGTTTTTAGTTTTAGCTATTTTAGGGGGATATCTGTGTGTGCAGGTGACTATTACTGTGCATAATTATTAGGCAACTTAACAAAAAACAAATATATACCCATTTCAATTATTTATTTTTACCAGTGAAACCAATATAACATCTCAACATTCACAAATATACATTTCTGACATTCAAAAACAAAACAAAAACAAATCAGTGACCAATATAGCCACCTTTCTTTGCAAGGACACTCAAAAGCCTACCATCCATGGATTCTGTCAGTGTTTTGATCTGTTCGCCATCAACATTGTGTGCAGCAGCAACCACAGCCTCCCAGACACTGTTCAGAGAGGTGTACTGTTTTCCCTCCTTGTAAATCTCACATTTGATGATGGACCACAGGTTCTCAATGGGGTTCAGATCAGGTGAACATGGAGGCCATGTCATTAGATTTTCTTCTTTTATACCCTTTCTTGCCAGCCACGCTGTGGAGTACTTGGACGCGTGTGATGGAGCATTGTCCTGCATGAAAATCATGTTTTTCTTGAAGGATGCAGACTTCTTCCTGTACCACTGCTTGAAGAAGGTGTCTTCCAGAAACTGGCAGTAGGACTGGGAGTTGAGCTTGACTCCATCCTCAACCCGAAAAGGCCCCACAAGCTCATCTTTGATGATACCAGCCCAAACCAGTACTCCACCTCCACCTTCCTGGCGTCTGAGTCGGACTGGAGCTCTCTGCCCTTTACCAATCCAGCCACGGGCCCATCCATCTGGCCCATCAAGACTCACTCTCATTTCATCAGTCCATAAAACCTTAGAAAAATCAGTCTTGAGATATTTCTTGGCCCAGTCTTGACGTTTCAGCTTGTGTGTCTTGTTCAGTGGTGGTCGTCTTTCAGCCTTTCTTACCTTGGCCATGTCTCTGAGTATTGCACACCTTGTGCTTTTGGGCACTCCAGTGATGTTGCAGCTCTGAAATATGGCCAAACTGGTGGCAAGTGGCATCTTGGCAGCTGCACGCTTGACTTTTCTCAGTTCATGGGCAGTTATTTTGTGCCTTGGTTTTTCCACACGCTTCTTGCGACCCTGTTGACTATTTTGAATGAAACGCTTGATTGTTCGATGATCACGCTTCAGAAGCTTTGCAATTTTAAGAGTGCTGCATCCCTCTGCAAGATATCTCACTATATTTGACTTTTCTGAGCCTGTCAAGTCCTTCTTTTGACCCATTTTGCCAAAGGAAAGGAAGTTGCCTAATAATTATGCACACCTGATATAGGGTGTTGATGTCATTAGGCCACACCCCTTCTCATTACAGAGATGCACATCACCTAATATGCTTAATTGGTAGTAGGCTTTTGAGCCTATAGAGCTTGGAGTAAGACAACATGCATAAAGAGGATGATGTGGTCAAAATACTCATTTGCCTAATAATTCTGCACTCCCTGTATGTGTGTGTGTGTGTACGTGTATATACTATATACTGTATATATACTGTGTATATATATATATATATGTATACTGTGTATGTATATATATATATACGGTATATGTATATATATCTAAACTCTATCAAAAACTAGGTGCCCTGTACAGAAATAAATCCTGTCTAAGCCCTACAGTAAAGGAAAAGATTGTACAGCAAATGCTGATGCCAATCATGGATTATGGGGATGTAGTATATGCACCTGCACCGCAAACTCACCTTAATAAACTTAATACATTGTATAACTCATTCTGCCGCTTTGTGCTACAATGTAACTACAGAACCCACAATTGTGACATGCTAAAAGAACTAAACTGGCTGTCGCTGGGAGCTTTTCTGGGAATCTCCCACCCTACCTGAGCAGAATGTTCTCCCCGGCTGTTCCCACCTCCCATAACCTCCAATCCAGTATCAGCACATTATTTAGTCTGCGTCAATACAAAAAGAGAGCAGCTTGATCCTCCTTTTCCTACAGAACACCACAATTATGGAACAACCTCCCGCACACTTTCAAACCTTCCCCAAGCCTAATATCCTTTAAGAGATCCCTCTCTACATATCTCAAAACAGAATGCACCTGTCATGGTTGATACTATATTTCCTACCTGTTCTATGTTAAATTTTGCATATATTATGTATTAATATTGTTTCTATATTTTATTGTACTCTATTGTAACAATGCAATGTTTTGTGGACCCAGGACATACTTGAAAACGAGAGAAATCTCAATGTATCCTTTCTGGTAAAATTCTATACTATAAAAGGCCAAGTGTGTTTGTCCGAAGCTGTCATGCGCAGTAGAGACAGCACGAGGACAAACACACCTGGCCTTAAATCCCTACCTGATCTGCCGACTGCCGTGAGCAGAAGTGGGCGTGGCCGAGTGTGCGCGGGAGGCGTGGCCGAGTGTGAATTGGCGTGGCCGAACGCGAAGGCCCGTGGAGGGGGCGGAGTCTAGCGTGAAGGCCCGGTAAGGGGGCGGAGCCTAGTGTGAAGGGGCGGGGCCATGAAAGGCCGTGGAGGGAGCTCAAACAGCTCAAAAGAGGGGAGAGAGAGGAGAGAGAGATCAAGAGGGGACAGAGAGAGGTGGAGAGAGAAAGAGGGGAGATGGGGAGAGAGAGAGGGGGGAGAGAAAGAGGGGAGAGAGAGAGGGGAGAGAGAAAGAGAGAGGGGGAGATAGAGAGAGAGGGGAGAGAAGAGAGAGAGGGGAGAGAGAGAGGAGAGAGGGGAGAGAGAGGGGAGATGTGGAGAGAGAGAGAGAGAAGGGAGAGAAAGAGGGGAGAGAGAAAGAGAGAGGGGGGAGATAGAGAGAGAGAGGAGAGAGAGAGAGGGGGGAGAGAGAGAAAGAGAGGGGAGAGAGACAGAGGGGGGAGATAGAAAGAGAGAGAAAGAGAGAGGAGAGAGAGAGAGGGGAGAGAGAGGGGAGAGAGAAAGAGGGGAGATGTGGATAGAGAGAGAGAGAGGGAAGAGAAAGAGGGGGAGAGAGAGAGGGGAGAGATGGGAGAGAGAGGGGGGGAGAGAGAGACAGAGGGGGGAGATAGAGAGAGAGAGGAGAGAGAGAGGAGAGATAGAGAGAGGGGAGATAGAAAGAGGGGAGAGAGAGAGAGAGAGGGGGGAGAGAGAGAGGTTGAGAGAGGGGAGAGAGATAGAGGGGAGAGAGAGAGAGAGAGAGAGAGAGAGGGAGAGAGAGAGAGACATGAGAGAGAGAGAGAGAGAGAGAGAGGGGGGAGAGAAAGAGGGGAGAGAGAGGGGGGGAGAGAGAGAGAGGGGGAGAGAGAGGGGAGAGAGAGAGGTGAGAGAGAGGGGAGATGAGGAGAGAGAGAGGAGAGAGAGAGGGGAGAGAGAGAGAGGGGAGAGAGAGAGGGAGAGAGAGAGAGAAGAGAGAGAGAGAGAGGGGAGAGAGAGAGGGGAGATAGAGAGAGAGGGGAGATAGAGAGAGGGGAGATAGAGAGAGAGGGGAGATAGAGAGAGAGGGGAGATAGAGAGAGAGGGGAGATAGAGAGAAAGAGAGAGGGAGATAGAGAAAAAGAGAGAGGGGAGATAGAGAAAAAGAGAGAGGGGAGATAGAGAGAGGGGAGATAGAGAGAAAGAGAGAGGGGAGATAGAGAGAAAGCGAGAGGGGAGATAGAGAGAGGGGAGAGAGAAAAAGAGAGGGGAGAGAGAAAGAGAGAGGGGAGAGAGAAAGAGAGGGGGGAGAGAGAAAGGGAGAGAGAGGAGAGAGAAAGAGAGAGAGAGGGGAGAGAGAGAGAGAGAGAGAGAGAGAGAGAGGAGAGAGAGGGGAGAGAGAGAGAGGGGAGAGAGAGGGGAGAGAGAGGGGAGAGAGAGAGGGGAGAGAGAGAGAGGGGAGAGAGAGAGGGGGAGAGAGAGAGAGAGGGGAGATAGAAAGAGAGGGGAGATAGAGAGGGAGAGAGAGAGCGCAAAAGAGAGGGAGGAGAGAGAGAGTGCAAAAGAGAGGGGGGAAAGAGAGAGCTTAAAAGAGAGGGGGAGAGAGAGAGCTTAAAAGAGAGGGGGAGAGAGAGCTTAAAAAAGAAGGGGAGAGAGAGCGCAAAAGAGAGAGGGGAGAGAGAGAAAGCAAAAGAGAGTGGGAGGGAGAGAACGCAAGGAGTGGGACCACTGTACTGCAAAAAATGGCCCGTGTGAACGGGCTTTAGGACTATATTTTATAAATATATATACACATATACATACACATACACACAAGAACACACAGACACATAACCTTTGACCCCTTCCCAGTCAAGTTTACTGTCCCTTTAAGTCTAAAAATAATTGAAATACTTTATTTCCATTGCATTTTTAAGTGTTTTGTTATGCAAACTAGTTGTTTACTTCTTGTCTCAAAAACGCTATACTTTAAAGTGGTGTTTTGGATTTTGCTTGAGTGCTTCACATAACTCATCATATGTAATACAGGCACAATGAGTTAATATTTCTCTATGCAATAGACATTAACAGTGTAGAGTGCACAGAAAATGTTTCACCCATGTTAAGATGCTTTAATTATCATTTTAACCATCTACTTGTAATACAACATTGTATGTTTTTTTTTGCACAGGGCTAAACACAAGATAACGTACCATGTGCTATTGATTGCCCTCCTGATTTCTGGGCTGTTCAGTGAAATTTATACTTTACCTATGGAAATCTAAATGTGGATTAGAGAGGGAGAGAAGGAACGCTACACTACAGAAAAATGGGGAATGAGGATGGGGGGACCCTACATATGCGATCGGAGGGAGGGGGTGGTGGGGACCACTACATTACAGAAAAAAGTAAAAATAAAAAATACATTTTTAAACTGGGTACTGGCAGATAGCTGCCAGTACCTACGATGGTCAAGATGTTTGGGAGGGATCAGGGAGGTGGGAGAGAAAGGGGGATCCTACACTACAGAAAATAAATAAATATAATTCATCAATAAAAATCATAATACTGCAAGACTGTCTGCCAGTACCTAAGATGGTGGTCAGAAGTATGGATGTGAGGGGGGAGAGAGCTGTTTGGGAGGGATCAGGGAGGTGGGAGGGTAATTCCTTCATTAAAATACTATTCCCCTTACCAGCTAACTAATTAATACCTTCACTGCCGGGAATTTAAGAAGTGTGGTGCACAGAACCTTTTACAACCATTCGTCATATGACTGCAGTAGTTGTGTGTTAATAATTTCAGTGTGAAACCTAAAGTTTGTGAAAAAGTTAATATTTGATTACGATTGTGTTAGACAGCAAAATAGTGGAATAAAATATACCAAAATGTGCCTAGATCAACACTTTGGATTGGTTACTAATTTTTTTTTTATTTGGATGGGTAAATAAAAAAACAATGATCTATTTCTGTTTAAATGGAGTGATAGCAACTTTGGGCAAGTTTTTCTCTGAAATTCCCGGGTAGCAAAGGGGTTAATACTTATTATAGGGGATGTCTGTCTCATATATTTCGGACTTTATTCTACAAGGTCCCAGTTACATTGTTTCCAAACAATTGATTTACTGTTTTTACAGCAAAAAAATAAATAAATGGGGGTCGATCCGATATAAATCGTCGCCCGCAAAAGCCGGCGACGCCAATATTTGCGCGGGTTTGGTATCACATATACGGCGTAACCTAGAAGTTACGCCCGTATATTTCTGCCGTCGCCCGCAGTTTTTTGGGCCATAGGCAGGTATACCAAACCCGCGCAGTTTGGTATCCAATATGCAGCGTAAGGACTTACGTGGCGAAAATGGAGAAAACTTACTCCATTTTCACCTCGCCACAAAAAGCAGCCGTAAGAAGCCTTACGCTGACTATTGGAGCCCCGTAACTCCCTAAACTAACTAGAAAATAAACACCTAACGCATGCGCAATGTCTATCTCCCTGTCAACCGCGATCTGCTAAAATAAACCTAACACCTAACGCATGCGCAATGTCTATCTCCCTGTCAACCGCGATCCCCCCCCCCGAAATCCCTAATAAAGTTATTACCCCCTAAACCGCCGCTCCCGGACCCCGCCGCCATCTACATAAACTAACTTCCTACTGTGAGCCTCTAAAACCGCCGCCATCTACCTTATCTATCCCCTAATCTGACCCCTTACACCGCCGCCACCTATATAAAAATTATTAACCCCTAATGTAAGCCCCTTACACCGCCGCCATCTCTATTAAAATGATTAACCCCTAATTTAATCTACCTACCCCGCCGCCAGCTATATTATCTATATTAACCCTAAGTATATTATAGTTAATATAGGTATTACATTATATATATTAACTATATTAACCCTAATTATATTAGGGTTAATATAGTTAATATAGTTACTATAGTATTTATATTAACTATATTAACTCTATCTAACCCTAACTAAATTTATATTAAATTAATCTAATTCATTTATAAACTAAAATATTCCTATTTAAATCTAAATACTTACCTATAAAATAAACCCTAAGATAGCTACAATATAATTAATAATTACATTGTAGCTATGTTAGGGTTAATATTTATTTTACAGGTAAATTGTTAATTATTTTAACTAGGTATAATAGATATTAAATAGTTATTAACTATTTAATATCTACCTAGTTAAAATAATTACCCAATTACCTGTAAAATAAATCCTAACCTAAGTTACAAATACACCTACACTATCAATAAATTTAATAAACTACAAACATCTATCTAAAAATACAATTAAATTAACTAAACTAAATTACAAAAAAAAAAAACACTAAATTACAAAAAATAAAAAAAAGATTACAAGATATTTAAGCTAATTACACCTATTCTAAGCCCCCTAATAAAATAATAAACCCCCAAAATAAAAAAAATTCCCTGCCCTATTCTAAATTCAACAAATTTCAAAGCTCTTTACCTTACCAGCCCTTAAAAGGGCCTTTTGTGGGGCATGCCCCAAAGAATTCAGCTCTTTTGCATACAACAAATACAATACCCCCCCCCATTACAACCCACCACCCACATACCCCTATTCTAAACCCACCCAAACCCCCCTTAAAAAAGCCTAACACTACCCCCCTGAAGATCTCCCTACCTTGTCTTCACCACACCGGGCCGAACTCCTGATCCGATCCGGGCGATGTCTTCCTCCAAGCGGCAAAGAAGAATTCTTCCTCCGGCGATGTCATCCTCCAAGCGGCAAAGAAGAATTCTTCCTCCGGCGACGTCTTCCTCCAAGCGGCAGCAAAGTCTTCATTCTTCCGGCGGCATCTTCAATCTTCTTTCTTCGCTCCGCCGCCGCGGAGCATCCATCCCGGCCGACTGCTGAACTTGGAATGAGGTACCTTAAATGACGTCATCCAAGATGGCGTCCGCCGAATTCCGATTGGCTGATAGGATTCTATCAGCCAATCGGAATTAAGTTAAAAAAATCTGATTGGCTGATTGAATCAGCCAATCAGATTCAAGTTCAATCCGATTGGCTGATCCAATCAGCCAATCAGATTGAGCTCGCATTCTATTGGCTGATCGGAACAGCCAATAGAATGCGAGCTCAATCTGATTGGCTGATTGGATCAGCCAATCGGATTGAACTTGAATCTGATTGGCTGATTCAATCAGCCATTCAGATTTTTTTAACTTAATTCCGATTGGCTGATAGAATCCTATCAGCCAATCGGAATTCGGCGGACGTCATCTTGGATGACGTCATTTAAAGGTACCTCATTCCAAGTTCAGCAGTCGGCCGGGATGGATGCTCCGCGGCGGCGGAGCGAAGAAAGAAGATTGAAGATGCCGCCGGAAGAATGAAGACTTTGCTGCCGCTTGGAGGAAGACGTCGCCGGAGGAAGAATTCTTCTTTGCCGCTTGGAGGATGACATCGCCGGAGGAAGAATTCTTCTTTGCCGCTTGGAGGAAGACATCGCCCGGATCGGATCAGGAGTTCGGCCCGGTGTGGTGAAGACAAGGTAGGGAGATCTTCAGGGGGGTAGTGTTAGGCTTTTTTAAGGGGGGTTTGGGTGGGTTTAGAATAGGGGTATGTGGGTGGTGGGTTGTAATGGGGGGGGGGGGTATTGTATTTGTTGTATGCAAAAGAGCTGAATTCTTTGGGGCATGCCCCACAAAAGGCCCTTTTAAGGGCTGGTAAGGTAAAGAGCTTTGAAATTTGTTGAATTTAGAATAGGGCAGGGAATTTTTTTTATTTTGGGGGTTTATTATTTTATTAGGGGGCTTAGAATAGGTGTAATTAGCTTAAATATCTTGTAATCTTTTTTTATTTTTTGTAATTTAGTGTTTGTTTTTTTTTGTAATTTAGTTTAGTTAATTTAATTGTATTTTTAGATAGATGTTTGTAGTTTATTAAATTTATTGATAGTGTAGGTGTATTTGTAACTTAGGTTAGGATTTATTTTACAGGTAATTGGGTAATTATTTTAACTAGGTAGATATTAAATAGTTAATAACTATTTAATATCTATTATACCTAGTTAAAATAATTAACAATTTACCTGTAAAATAAATATTAACCCTAACATAGCTACAATGTAATTATTAATTATATTGTAGCTATCTTAGGGTTTATTTTATAGGTAAGTATTTAGATTTAAATAGGAATATTTTAGTTTATAAATGAATTAGATTAATTTAATATAAATTTAGTTAGGGTTAGATAGAGTTAATATAGTTAATATAAATACTATAGTAACTATATTAACTATATTAACCCTAATATAATTAGGGTTAATATAGTTAATATATATAATGTAATACCTATATTAACTATAATATACTTAGGGTTAATATAGATAACATAGCTGGCGGCGGGGTAGGTAGATTAAATTAGGGGTTAATCATTTTAATAGAGATGGCGGCGGTGTAAGGGGCTTACATTAGGGGTTAATAATTTTAATATAGATGGCGGCGGTGTTAGGGGCTCACTTTAGGGGGTTATAGATATAATATAGCTGGCGGCGGGGTACGGGAGCGGCGGTTTAGGGGTTAATAACTTTATTAGGTTGCGGCGGGGTAAAGGAGCGGCGGTTTAGGGGTTAATAGCTTTTTTATTGTTAGGCTAGTGAGGGGGGATAGCGGATAGAGGGTTAGACAGTGCGGGCTATGTTAGGGAGGCGTGTTAGACAGTGCGGGCTATGTTAGGGAGGCGTGTTAGACAGTGCGGGTGTTTTAAACTTTAGTCAGGTTTTATAGGCGCCGGCAGTTTCTAACGTGCCGCAAGTCACTGGCGACGCCAGAAATTTGTACTTACGCAGATTTCTGGACATCGCTGGTTTGTCAGACTTACGGCACGTTAGCATCTGACGGCGACCTATATGGGATGGCTCGAGTTGCGAGCTGAAACTGCGGGCGACGCCGGTTCCCTCGCTTGCGCCGCAAACTGCGATCGATATCGGATCGCGCCCATGGTGGGTTTCTTTCTTTATTCTATTTGTCTGTTTGTGTATGCTTTCATGGAGCATACTGCAATTTGTCACTGACAATAATTTTATTTTCTATTTTGCAGGATTGTTACAATTCCTGAATGGATCACATTCATTCTAACAGTCTAATGCTTCTCTGACCTCTTTCTGTTTCCTCAATAAAAGGGAGTGCTTCCGATTTTGCTCCAGGATTTAAAGGTTTGTGCACTCTGTAGTTGTGACTCCTCTAAGGATGCGCAAAAGTTTTATGTCTGAAAGTCATCCTAAAGTTGCATTATTAGGTTCTTCTGCATAATCATCAGAGTACCTCAGGATCAGAGTACCTCAGGATGCCAAAATAGTTGATTTCTGAAGGTGAGTTTTAATGATAATCAGGAGTTTTTTACTGATCAGGACCCAAAGTCTACCTCTTTCATGTTTAAGTTTGAACATCTTACTTCTTTGTTTAAAGAGGTTTTATGTACTTTAGGTGTCCAAGAAAATCATTTGTGTAAAACGCTTTTAAACTACTGGATTTTATTTTTAAACCTGCTGCTAAGTCACAAGAGGTTTTTTTTTTCCTGTTCCTGATGTTTTTATTAAAATAATTTTCAGAGAGTAAACCAAGTGTTTTCAGTTGTAATCTGTTCTCAAAATTTATTAGGATGTTTCCTTTACTGGCTTCTAATGTAGAGCTTTAAGAAACATTTCCAATGTTAGATAGTACATTTTTCAGGAACAATATGGACATTAATATTGGTAAACTTTTATTGAAAGGCCTTTTTCAGCAAGCTTTGCTTTTGTAGCAGATGCATCTGCTCTTTGGTATTACAATTGTTCTGAGCAGATCTCAGAAGACTCTGTGGATGAAGATTTTCAAAATTGTTTGAAACTTCTAAAGTTGACTAATGCATTAAGGGGTCGATTTATCAAAGGCTTTGCAAGCCTTTTGACCACCCTACGGCTGAAGGTTGTCACAAGAGAACCTGCACGCCGTATTTAACAAGCAGCAATCATCAGACCGCTGCTTCCCTACCCTTTCGCCACCTCTTAGGTGGAAAAATTCAATCTCCCTGGTCTAGTCCGACCAGGGAGTTTGACTGCTCCTGTCCACTCGTGATTGGCTGTGCGCAGCAGGGGGCGAGATTGCACGCAAAATAATGCTCATGTGCAATGTTGAATTCGACCAGGAGAATTCAGCCTGCCAGAGGCGAGATGCAGCGGATTGGGGTGCGTATGTGCACCCCTGTCTGCCTCAGTTAGATAAATTTCCCCCTTACTGTATTTATGGTCCCATTGTTGACATAATTTGATTTTATTCTAAGTATATGACTTTAGTAGTGCTGACCATAAGGGCTTTAGGATTAAAGTCTTTGAGGCCCATTTATCAAGCTTTGTGTGGAGCTTGAAGGGCCCTGTTTCTGGCGAGTCTTCAGACTGTACATAGTGGCCTGTGTACTAAGGTCATTGAGGACAAGGTTTTCAACTTGAAAACCTGTCCATCCGGCTTCGCATTGAAAATGCAACAGGCCCTGTACATCCACTGCAGAGATATATCATTACACACTCACTTGAGTGTGTAATGCCACCTCCTTCTCTCGCACAACCAATCACGCAAGAAAAGAGCCTGTGAATCACCTTAAGTGAACGTGTGATTGAGGTGGCTGATAGTGTAAGAAGCAGCTGTCTTTTGACCACTGTTTGGGCTCAAAAGCAACTTATGCTTCTCAGTGTATTGATTCCATAGATTCTATATCTAATAAAAACTCTTCAAGAGAGCAACAACATGTCCTCTTCATCATGATCATCACCACATTCTGGCTCATCTTAAGGGTTCTCTCCCATATTTAAAAGAAATTTTAATCTAATGCCTCTGTCTGTGGAGTACCTCAAGGATCTGTTCTGGGTCCTCAACTCTTCTCCATTTATACTTCTTCACTGAGTAAACTTATTAACAGGTATGGCTTCAAATATCACCTATATGCTGAGGACACCCAGATCTACTTCTCTACCCCTGCTCTCTCTCCCTCTGTCCTTTCTCATGTCAGTGACTGCTTATCTGGTATCTCTTCCGGGATGGCCTCTCACCACCTAAGGATTAACATGTCCAAGACTGAGCTCCTTCTAATCCCCCCTCAAGCTCTACGCTGACTTCTGACTTCACTATCCCTGTCGATGGCATCACCATTTCCCCATTGCCCCAAGTCCGCTGCCTCCGAGTTACACTTGACTAAAATCTATACTTGTCTCCCACATCCAAACGCTTTTTTCATCCTGCCGCAACCACCTACACAATATTTCCAAGATTCAGTCTTTTCTGAGCACTAACACCACAAAGCAAATAATCCATTACCTTGTTATTTCCCAACTTGACTACTGCAATAATCTACTTACTGGCCTTCATCCTTCTCACCTCTCTCCCCTTCAATCCATCCTAAATGCCTCTTCCAGGCTAATCCACCTTTCCCGTCGCTCTGTATCTGCTGCACCTCTCTGAGAGTCCTTTCATTGGCTCCCCATTCACAGCAGAATTAAATTACAAAATTCTCACCCTTACATACAAAGCTCTCACCAAGCCGCTCCCCACTACCTATCCTCTCTAATAAACAAGTATACTCCAGCCTGCCCACTAAGATCCAACAATGACCTGCTCCTTGCATCTTCAACTATCACCTCTTCCCATGCTAAACTGCAGGACTTCTTTCATTCAGCATCTACCCTCTGGAACTCTCTCTCTCGTGCTGTCAGTCTTTGTCCTAATCTTTCTTCCTTTAAATGCTCCCTGAAGACTTTTTTGTTCAGTGAGAAATAACACCCAACTCAATAATAAATTAATTTCACTTCCCTTATCTAACACTGCATTAACATCTTTCTCAATCTTGCAGTCCTCACCTCCTGTTTCTCAAACCCCCACCCTTCTAGATTGTACGTTCCCACGGGCCCTCAATTCCTCCTGTATGTGTTTGTAAAATGTTGTCCTGTCTCTTACAAGTTTTATATCATTGTTTTATTTAAATTAATTGTACCCATGGACAGTGCTGCGGAATATGTTGGTGCTTCATAAATAAAGTACAATAATAATAATAATCGTGAAAAACATGAAAAAAATTGAAGGTCCTAATAAAAAATACATAATAGTAACTTACGACTATATTACGAGTTTTGCGTTATGAGGGGTGCGGTGCTAACAAGCAGTTTATGCTCACCGCTCACTTACCTACAGCGCTGGTATTACGTTTTTTTTTACAAACCCGGCATTAAAAGACAAGAAGTGAGCGTAGAGCAAAATTTTGTTCCACATCTCACTCCAATACCAGTGCTGCTTAAGTCAGCGGTGAGCTGGTGTAAAGTGCTTGTGCACAATTTCCCCCTAGGAATCAACGGGGAGAGCCGGCTGAAAAAAAGTCTAACGCCTGCAAAAAAGCAGCGTTTAGCTCCTAACGCAGCCCCATTGATTTCTATGGGGAAATAAAATGTATGTCTAACACCTAACACCCTAACATGAACCCCGAGTTTAAACACCCCTAATCTTACACTTGTTAACCCCTAATCTTCTGCCCCCGACATTGCCACAACCTACATTATACTTATGAACCCCTCATCTGCTGCCCCTAACATCGCCGACACCTACATTATATTTATTAACCCCTAATCTGCCACCCCAAAATGTCGCCGCAGCCTACCTACACTTATTAACCCCTAATCTGCCGCCCCCAACGTCGTCGCAACTATAATAAACATATTAAACCCTAAACCTAAGTCTAACCATAACCCTAACCCCCCCTAACTTAAATAGAATTTAAATAAATCTAAATAAAATTACTATAATTAACTAAATTATTCCTATTTAAAACTAAATACTTACCTGTAAAATAAACCCTAAGCTAGCAACAATATAACTAATAGTTACATTGTATCTAGCGTAGGGTTTATTTTTATTTTACAGGCAAGTTTGTATTTATTTTAACTAGGTAGTTATTAACTATTTAATAAACTACCTAGCTAAAATAAATATAAAAGTAAAATACAAAAGTAAAATAAAACCTAACCTAAGTTACACTAACACCTAACACTACACTATAATTAAATTAATTCCCTAAATTAAATACAATTAAATACAATTAAATAAAATTAGCTAAAGTACAAAAACAAACAAACACTAAATTACAGAAAATAATAAACAAATTACAAGATTTTTAAACTAATTACACCTAATCTAATCCACCTAACAAAATAAAAAAGCCCCCCCCCCCCCCAAATAAAAAAAGCCAAATACAAAAAGCAAAGGGCCTTTTGCGGGGCATTGCCCCAAAGTAATCAGCACTTTTACCTGTAAAAAAAATTACAAACCCCCCCAACATTAAAACCCACCACCCACACAACCAACCCTACTCTAAAACCCACCCAATACCCCCTTAAAAAAACCTAACTCTAACCCCTTGAAGATCACCTTACCGGCAGAAGTCTTCATCCAACCGGACCGAAGTTCTCAATGAATCCGGCAGAAGTGGTCCTCCAGACGGGCAGAAGTCTTCATCCAGACGGCATCTTCTATCTTCATCCATCCGGCGTGGAGCGGGTCCATCTTACATAGGAATAATTTAGTTAATTATACTAATTTTATTTAGATTTATTTAAATTATATTTAAGTTAGGGGGGGTTAGGGTTAGACTTAGATTTAGGGGTTAATAACTTTAGTATAGTAGCGGCAATGTTAGGGACGGCAGATTAGGGGTTAATAATATTTAACTAATGTTTGCGAGGCGGGAGTGCAGCGTTTTAGGGGTTCATATATTTATTATAGTGGCAGCGATGTCGGGTTCGGCAGATTCGGGGTTAAAAATTTATTTTAGTGTTTGCGATGTGGGAGGGCCTCGGTTTAGGGGTTAATAGGTAGTTTATGGGTGTTAGTGTACTTTTTAGCACTTTAGTTAATAGTTTTATGCTACGGCGTTGTAGTGTAAAACTCTTAACTACTGACTTTAAAATGCGGTACCAGTCTTGACAGGAGAGGGTCTACCGCTCACTTTTTCGCAGACTCGTAATACCGGCACTGTGCAAGACCCATTGAAAAAAAGAGGATATGCAATTTACGTAAGTGGATTTGCGGTATTTTCAAGTCTGCCCAAAAAAGTGAGCGGTACACCTGTACCTGCAAGACTCGTAATACCAGCGGGCGTTAAAAAGCAGCGTTGGGACCGGCCAAAACTGCTTTTTAAGCCTAACGCAAAACTCGTAATCTAGCCATTCATTTGGTAAATGGACATATTGTCCTTTCAAATGGACAGTAAACACCTTGAAATTTAACAAATAAATATTTCAATATGCATATTTAAACTTTGCAAAATACTTTCCTTATTTATTTTGCCACATTTTCATGTAATTTAAATCTGAAAAGTGTGGACTTTCTAATTCCCAGAAATAGAAATGCATCCTGCAGACTTTTTAAAGCTAACTATGCTATATATTTTCCCTAATTCGATTTTGCAGATAACAGCTGTAAAACAATGCAGTTAATGCTAAAATGATGAACAAGGCTTGCCTTGTCTTCTCCAGAATGTGACTAGCCTTGTTTCCTCCAGATGAGGTAAGTGGTGGGTGGCGTTTGGCTATTGAAAGTCAATTACAGCAAATAAGATGTTATTTTGTTTACAGGGTGTTTATTTGAAGTTTAAGTGAAACAAGAAGCACCATATTGAAAACAATGCAAGACAGCATACTGATGTGGTCATAGAATAACAGTCACATGTTAAACAAATTAGAAATCCCTACATCTACATATAGTTAACAGGGAAAATCCTCCTAGATTGTGCACAGGGTTTTTTAAAAAAAGCAGTTCTCACAACATTTATAGAGAAAATGCATCTACCAGAGTTGGTTGAATCCACACATTGTCATAGTCCAAGTCTATACTTGGCTTAATTTCTGAATGATAATAACATCCAGCCTGTACTATGCCATCTGTTTATTTTATATTTGAACCCGACAGCACAAAGACACTCACAAAAGATAAGACAGGTGAATAATAACCATAAATGGCACAAACATTTACCAAACAACCATACTTGCCTGAAACCTGCCAAAAATGAAAGTGGCGCAAGATGTATCAGTCGTGGGTATTTATAGGAAATGCCACGTAAACATTTATGACATGGATGAAGTTGTTGCAAACCATTTGCTGAGTGGAGCCGTTTATGGTCTCTAAAGAACCCCTTCATCTTGAGGTGAATGAACATCACACAGGTGGAATCTTTGGTTTCAGGGACATTAAGTATTCCTCACCATGCATAAATACCTTTATCCACAGTATCACATTCCTCAGAGTAGAGTGAAATGAACCTCTAGAAGCATGCCTTCACAGCTACAGGAAACCACCCAGAACCTGGACAAAAAAAGGCAGACCAATATCATTGCCAATCCAGCTACATCCCTGTAAGCTTGAGATATTGGGGCCAATTTATCAAGCTCCGTATGGAGCTTGATGCCCCTGTTTCCGAAACAGAAGTTATGAAGCAGCGGTTTAAAGACCGCTGCTCCATAACTTGACCGCCTGCTCTGAGGCCGCGGACAGAAATCAACCCCTTTGAATACGATCAGGTTGATTGACACCCCTGCTAGCGGCTGATTGGCCGCGAAACTGCAGGGGGCGGCATTGCACCATCAGTTCACAAGAACTGCTGGTGCAATGATAAATACAGACAGCGTATGCTGTCGGCATTTATTGATGTGCAGCGGACATGATACGCTACATCGTATCATGTCCGCTCGCACTTTCATAAATCTACCCCATTGTCTCCAAGTCCATTATTGAGCAGCTCAAACAAAACAAGGGTATTGTGTAGTATTTAATGTATGCATTTTGTAATATTTAAATTAAGCATGCACAAATATATGGGGGGGGGGATCTGTGCAATAGGCAAGACATGCCCTTCAAAAGAAACCACAAGGTCAAAGGTGCTGAAATGGAAAAGTCCTAAAATACAGCAAAAATGTACTCAAAAAGTATTTTCTGATGGATTGGAATATCTCTGTTGAATTTACCCGATGAATGACTCCGAACTTGAAAACACTACAAAAAGACATACTTCACTCTACTAATTGATTGTAATAGATCTCTGTTTCTTAACTCTTTTTGTGCCTGTGGCACAAAACTATATTTTATATGATAAAACAGAAAAAAATTATCAGGTTTAATACTTGATGAATGATTTTCATCGTACTATAAAGAAAATTAATGAAAACAAAACATAAAAATAGGGTATCAGTATTGAAATAGGAAAGAAAAAAGGAAGCAAATTAAGATTATCTGAGGAACTGAGGATGAAACTGCAGATATTTTAGTTAAATAAATTAATATGACAGGAAAGGGAAGGATATGATTATTAATAAGCGTTAGACAAACAGTAGTGAAACTAGAGCCATAAGGTTATCATTGTGCATTTTACTCAGATCCTTCTACCATGTTCTTTAAGCGTGATCATGAGTAGGTAAAGCTGTATTATAAATCATTTGGGTTCTTTTGTGTTTTGTTTTTAAAAATACATGCGCCATTGTGAGTTCTATTAGTAGTAACTCTTCCTTTCATTGTGGTGCCGCAATAGCCACACGGTTTCTGAGAACAGAGCATTCATTTCTGCTCCACAGTGAATCCACTTGGTAGCTTAAACAGCTATCTTACTATTAATAACATGATATTTCAGCATTCACGTGACCCAGAAGGAAGTATTTTTCAATTTCTCTAAAATACCACAGTTTTTTTGTGGTCTTAGTTGCTGACATAACATTTTTTCGGGTTTTTGGAGTCTCATCTCTCTTACCCAATACTGCAGCAGCAGTTATTTCTATCAGCCAGTCAGAATTACATGGATACTAAACCTAAAATGTAATTCCCCATAAACTGCTTAATTATGTGTAGTATTTTGAAGGGATATAAAGCATTGTTTTGTTGTTGTAAAAAAAACCCCACTAAGCAGTGTGCTATATTTAATCGAAATCATTGCAATTTGTATTATTTATCATTATAAAAGGACTTTACCTTTTATTTCTTTTTAAACTTCATTTGTGCAGGGTTCATTACTTCCTGTCAGCCCCACAATGGGGCTGTGGTCTCTACAGATAGGAAAAACAGGAGTTTTTATTTGTAAGTGGTTGCTAAGAAATGTATATACAGTATATATATTATATATATATATATATATATATATATATATATATATATATATATATTAAGCGATCATGGGCCATATTACAAGTGGAGCGCTAACTAACGCTCCAATTCGAGCATTAATTGCGCTAGAAGTTCGGCGTTTTGCGCTCGTTGGGCTGCGCTTGTATTATGATTTGAAAGTAAACTGTTTTTTGCTTGCGCGCTAACCTGATGAGCACAAAAAGCAAAACTTACAATATCGCTCCCCCATAGAAGACCATGGAGCAAAAAAAGTCGGGGGCAAAAACTCCCTACTCTCACGCAAACCCGATTGCATATTCTCAAGTGCGCTAACCCAACATGAAAATATGAATATTTCACATTCTAATGATTATATATAGGTATAGATATATACAGATATATATAGGAATATCTATTTAGAAATACTTAGAACATATTCTGCTATGTACAGAATATTGTAATGTGAACTATTTACAGTAAATGCACAGTTACATTAATTATTAAATATGAATATTGCATAAATATGTTTTTTTTTTTACGTTTTCATCTACTTAACTGCAAAGGGCTATAATGCACTTATATATGTCTATATATGTTTACATATGTATTTATGTGTTTATATGTGTATAAATGTCTGTAAATACCTATATACACATATAAATACATATGTACACACACACACACATATATATATATATATATATATATATATAAAAACATACCTAGACATCTTTAGACATGTATATGTATGTATCTCAATGTTAAAGATCTTTGGCTGCCTTTTTTTCTTAACACCTGAGATCGCATATCTTTGAGCCCTTATAGCTTTTGTGTACAATTAGGGATGGGCGAATGTTTTGCAACATTCGAAAAACGGACCGAATTTTAACACATTCGTTCGTTCGAATCGAATTTCGAATGTTTACATAACATTCTAACATTCGATTTTCGAATGTTCGGTTTTGAATTTTACGATTACAATCGAAAATATTCTTTTCGAAAAATTCGAATTTAGATTGTAATAGCATTTCTAATGCTTTTTCTTTAAATGTAATATTCGAATTATGCAATATTCGAATTCGAAAAATTCGAATTTAGATTGTAATAGTATTTCTAATGCTTTTTCTTTAAATGTAATATTCGAAAAATGCAATACGTGTATTCGAATTCGAAAAATTCGAATTTAGATAGTATTAGTATTTATAATGCTTTTTCTTTAAATGTAATATTCAAATTATGCAATATTCGAATTCGAAAAATTCAAATTTAGATTGTAATAGTATTTCTAATGCTTTTTCTTTAAATGTAATATTCAAATTATGCAATACGTGTATTCGAATTCGAAAAATTTGAATTTAGATTGTAATAGTATTTCTAATGCTTTTTCTTTAAATGTAATATTCGAATTATGCAATATGTATATTCGAATTCGAAAATTTTGAATTTAGATTGTAATCGTATTTCTAATGCTTTTTCTTTAAATGTAATATTCGAATTATGCAATATTCGAATTCGAAAAATTCGAATTTATATTCGAATTCGAAAAATTTGAATTTATATGTTTGTAATAGTATTTCTAATGCTTTCTTTAAATGTAATATTCGAATTATGCAATATTCTATATGGAAACATTCAAAATGATATATTTGTATCTATTTATGTATCAATTTACTAGATTCCAGCCCTACCGCATGAACTATTGAACTTCTGAATAGTATTTGTTAAATAGAATGTTAAATTCGAAATTTCGAATGTGGACATTCGATATAATTATAAACATTCGAATTTGAAAGTGACATTCGAAAACTGTAAATAACATTCAATTTTCGAATTTTTAAGAATATTCGTTCTTATCAACATTCGGATTTAGAATTCGAATTTCAGTAATAACATTCGTTCTACATTCGAAATTCGAAAATTTACACATTCGCCCATCCCTATGTACAATATTTTTTTAATACTTTTTATTAGATAGTGTTATTATGAGTGTAACTATACTTTGTAAGGCATTTTTTATGTGTTTTGTGACACTTTTTAGTTTTGCGAAACAGTTAACCAGAGCACTGAAGTCACGGTAATCATTCTAAGGGGGCGATTTAACATGCTGCGAATGCAGTAGTTTCCGTGCGAGTCGTTAGGCTCGCCGGAAACATAAGTTAAGAAGCAGCGGTCTTAAGACTGCTGCTCCTTAACTTATCCGCTACCTCTGAGGCAGCAGACAGCAATCATTGACTGATTGACACCCCCTGTTAGCAGCTGATCGGCCACGAATCTGCAGGGGGCAGCATTGCAGGGGGCGGCATTGCACAAGCATTTCACTAGAAATGCTTGTGCAGTGTTAAATGCCTACAGCATATGCATTTAGCGATGTCGGGCGGACAGGATCCGCTACAGCAGATCATTTCTGCCCGCATCTTAATAAATTGTCTCCCATATCACAATTGCGTTTTACTTTTAACTTGTAATTCGAGCAATAAGTCAGACGAGCACATCACCATTGATAAACCCATCTCTTGTACTCAAGCGTTTGTGCTTCATATACAGTATATATATAATGCCAAACAAAACAGCAACAAACCTGAATTTGCATTAAAATAAAGGTAAAAAATCCTGGTTTGATGCAAATCCTGGTTTGTTGCTGTTTTGTTTGGCATTATTATTTTTCACAAACCTACCAGGTGGTTGACTTCAGGAGGGCAGATTCATACCAGGACTGTGTATATAAATATATAGACACACAGTGTATATATAAACAATCTCTTCCATAAAACAGGGAGGAGTGATGTTTTGGGGCTGGGTGCCTAGAATCTGTGCAAGACAAGATGCAATCAGAAGACTAGCAAGGCATTCTGGAGTGAAATGTTTTGCTCAGTGTCAGAAAGTTGTGTTTCAGTCACAGGGCATTGGTCCTCCAGCAGAATAATGACCTGAAAGTCACCTCAAAATGCCCAAATGAATGGATGAGAAACATTTGACCATTCCAAAATGGCCTCTGGTAACCTTAGCCATCTTTATTGTCTCTGCTACCTATTTCTAATGGGCCGTACCATGTGTTTGTTTCCTGCATCTCTAGGACTGGTTCAGTCTCTGCTGTTTGCTTTCCTAGCTCATTGTTTCTGTTACTCTGAGCTGTTTCTACTCCGCCTGTTCGTTATCTGCTGGTTTCATTGTGCATGGAACCTTTTTACATAAGGAAAGAGAGAGAACAGAGTTGGGCCTGGCTGCAATATTGGCAAGAAGAAAGATGACAAGTAACATGCTAATGCATGCCACAAGAAGAAAGATGACAAGTAACATGCTAATGCATGCCACAAGAAGAAAGATGACAAGTAACATGCTAATGCATGCCACAAGAAGAAAGATGACAAGTAACATGCTAATGCATGCCACAAGAAGAAAGATGACAAGTAACATGATAATGCATGCCACAAGAAGAAAGATGACAAGTAACATGCTAATGCATGCCACAAGAAGAAAGATGACAAGTAACATGCTGTGCATGTCACAAGAAGAAAGATGACAAGTAACATGCTGTGCATGCCACAAGAAGAAAGATGACAAGTATCATGCTGTGCATGCCACAAGAAGAAAGATGACAAGTAACATGCTAATGCATGCCACAAGAAGAAAGATGACAAGTAACATGCTAATGCATGCCACAAGAAGAAAGATGACAAGTAACATGCTAATGCATGCCACAAGAAGAAAGATGACAAGTAACATGCTAATGCATGCCACAAGAAGAAAGATGACAAGTAACATGCTAATGCAGGCCACAAGAAGAAAGATGACAAGTAACATGCTAATGCATGCCACAAGAAGAAAGATGACAAGTAACATGCTAATGCATGCCACAAGAAGAAAGATGACAAGTAACATGCTAATGCATGCCACAAGAAGAAAGATGACAAGTAACATGCTAATGCATGCCACAAGAAGAAAGATGACAAGTAACATGCTAATGCATGCCACAAGAAGAAAGATGACAAGTAACATGCTAATGCATGCCACAAGAAGAAAGATGACAAGTAACATGCTAATGCAGGCCACCAGAAGAAAGATGACAAGTAACATGATAATGCATGCCACAAGAAGAAAGATGACAAATAACATGATAATGCATGCCACAAGAAGAAAGATGACAAGTAACATGCTAATGCATGCCACAAGAAGAAAGATGACAAGTAACATGCTAATGCATGCCACAAGAAGAAAGATGACAAGTAACATGCTAATGCATGCCACAAGAAGAAAGATGACAAGTAACATGCTATGCATGCCACAAGAAGAAAGATGACAAGTAACATGCTAATGCATGCCACAAGAAGAAAGATGACAAGTAACATGCTAATGCATGCCACAAGAAGAAAGATGACAAGTAACATGCTAATGCATGCCACAAAAAGAAAGATGACAAGTAACATGCTAATGCATGCCACAAGAAGAAAGATGACAAGTAACATGCTGTGCATGCCACAAGAAGAAAGATGACAAGTAACATGCTATGCATGCCACAAGAGGAAAGATGACAAGTAACATGCTAATGCATGCCACAAGAAGAAAGATGACAAGTAACATGCTAATGCAGGCCACAAGAAGAAAGATGACAAGTAACATGCTAATGCATGCCACAAGAAGAAAGATGACAAGTAACATGCTAATGTATGCCACAAGAAGAAAGATGACAAGTAACATGCTAATGCATGCCACAAGAAGAAAGATGACAAGTAACATGCTAATGCATGCCACAAGAAGAAAGATGACAAGTAACATGCTAATGCATGCCACAAGAAGAAAGATGACAAGTAACATGCTAATGCATGCCACAAGAAGAAAGATGACGAGTAACATGCTAATGCATGCCACAAGAAGAAAGATGACAAATAACATGATAATGCATGCCACAAGAAGAAAGATGATAAATAACATGATAATGCATGCCACAAGAAGAAAGATGACAAATAACATGATAATGCATGCCACAAGAAGAAAGATGACAAATAACATGATAATGCATGCCACAAGAAGAAAGATGACAAGTAACATGCTAATGCATGCCACAAGAAGAAAGATGACAAATAACATGATAATGCATGCCACAAGAAGAAAGATGACAAGTAACATGATAATGCATGCCACAAGAAGAAAGATGACAAATAACATGCTAATGCATGCCACAAGAAGAAAGATGACAAGTAACATGATAATGCAGGCCACAAGAAGAAAGATGACAAGTAACATGCTTATGCATGCCACAAGAAGAAAGATGACAAGTAACATGCTAATGCAGGCCACCAGAAGAAAGATGACAAGTAACATGCTAATGCATGCCACAAGAAGAAAGATGACAAGTAACATGCTAATGCATGCCACAAGAAGAAAGATGACAAGTAACATGCTAATGCATGCCACAAGAAGAAAGATGACGAGTAACATGCTAATGCATGCCACAAGAAGAAAGATGACAAATAACATGATAATGCATGCCACAAGAAGAAAGATGACAAATAACATGATAATGCATGCCACAAGAAGAAAGATGACAAGTAACATGCTAATGCATGCCACAAGAAGAAAGATGACAAGTAACATGCTAATGCATGCCACAAGAAGAAAGATGACAAGTAACATGCTAATGCATGCCACAAGAAGAAAGATGACAAGTAACATGCTATGCATGCCACAAGAAGAAAGATGACAAGTAACATGCTAATGCATGCCACAAGAAGAAAGATGACAAGTAACATGCTAATGCATGCCACAAGAAGAAAGATGACAAGTAACATGCTAATGCATGCCACAAAAAGAAAGATGACAAGTAACATGCTAATGCATGCCACAAGAAGAAAGATGACAAGTAACATGCTGTACATGCCACAAGAAGAAAGATGACAAGTAACATGCTATGCATGCCACAAGAGGAAAGATGACAAGTAACATGCTAATGCATGCCACAAGAAGAAAGATGACAAGTAACATGCTAATGCAGGCCACAAGAAGAAAGATGACAAGTAACATGCTAATGCATGCCACAAGAAGAAAGATGACAAGTAACATGCTAATGTATGCCACAAGAAGAAAGATGACAAGTAACATGCTAATGCATGCCACAAGAAGAAAGATAACAAGTAACATGCTAATGCAGGCCACAAGAGGAAAGATGACAAGTAACATGCTAATGCAGGCCACAAGAAGAAAGATTACAAGTAACATGCTAATGCATGCCACAAGAAGAAAGATGACAAGTAACATGCTGTGCATGCCACAAGAAGAAAGATGACAAGTAACATGCTATGCATGCCACAAGAGGAAAGATGACAAGTAACATGCTAATGCATGCCACAAGAAGAAAGATGACAAGTAACATGCTGTGCATGCCACAAGAAGAAAGATGACAAGTAACATGCTATGCATGCCACAAGAGGAAAGATGACAAGTAACATGCTAATGCATGCCACAAGAAGAAAGATGACAAGTAACATGATAATGCAGGCCACAAGAAGAAAGATGACAAGTAACATGCTAATGCATGCCACAAGAAGAAAGATGACAAGTAACATGCTAATGCATGCCACAAGAAGAAAGATGACAAGTAACATGCTAATGCATGCCACAAGAAGAAAGATGACAAGTAACATGCTAATGCATGCCACAAGAAGAAAGATGACAAGCAACATGCTACTGCATGCGACAAGAAGAAAGATGACAAGTAACATGCTATGCATGCCACAAGAAGAAAGATGACAAGTAACATGCTAATGCATGCCACAAGAAGAAAGATGACAAGTAACATGCTAATGCATGCCACAAGAAGAAAGATGACAAGTAACATGCTAATGCATGCCACAAGAAGAAAGATGACAAGTAACATGCTAATAGCATGCCACAAGAAGAAAGATGACAAGTAACATGCTAATGCATGCCACAAGAAGAAAGATGACAAGTAACATGCTATGCATGCCACAAGAAGAAAGATGACAAGTAACATGCTAATGCATGCCACAAGAAGAAAGATGACAAGTAACATGCTAATGCATGCCACAAGAAGAAAGATGACAAGTAACATGCTAATGCATGCCACAAGAAGAAAGATGACAAGTAACATGCTAATGCATGCCACAAGAAGAAAGATGACAAGTAACATGCTAATGCATGCCACAAGAAGAAAGATGACAAGTAACATGCTAATGCATGCCACAAGAAGAAAGATGACAAGTAACATGCTAATGCATGCCACAAGAATAAAGATGACAAGTAACATGCTAATGCATGCCACAAGAAGAAAGATGACAAGTAACATGCTAATGCATGCCACAAGAAGAAAGATGACAAGTAACATGCTAATGTAGGCCACCAGAAGAAAGATGACAAGTAACATGATAATGCATGCCACAAGAAGAAAGATGACAAGTAACATGCTAATGCATGCCACAAGAAGAAAGATGACAAGTAACATGCTAATGCATGCCACAAGAAGAAAGATGACAAGTAACATGATAATGCAGGCCACAAGAAGAAAGATGACAAATAACATGATAATGCATGCTACAAGAAGAAAGATGACAAATAACATGATAATGCATGCCACAAGAAGAAAGATGACAAATAACATGATAATGCATGCCACAAGAAGAAAGATGACAAATAACATGCTAATGCATGCCACAAGAAGAAAGATGACAAATAACATGCTAATGCATGCCACAAGAAGAAAGATGACAAGTAACATGCTAATGCATGCCACAAGAAGAAAGATGACAAGTGACATGCTAATGCATGCCACAAGAAGAAAGATGACAAGTAACATGCTAATGCATGCCACAAGAAGAAAGATGACAAGTAACATGATAATGCAGGCCACAAGAAGAAAGATGACAAGTAACATGCTAATGCATGCCACAAGAAGAAAGATGACAAGTAACATGCTAATGCATGCCACAAGAAGAAAGATGACAAGTAACATGCTAATGCATGCCACAAGAAGAAAGATGACAAGTAACATGCTAATGCATGCCACAAGAAGAAAGATGACAAGTAACATGCTAATGCAGGCCACAAGAAGAAAGATGACAAGTAACATGTTAATGCATGCCACAAGAAGAAAGATGACAAGTAACATGCTAATGCATGCCACAAGAAGAAAGATGACAAGTAACATGCTAATGCATGCCACAAGAAGAAAGATGACAAGTAACATGCTAATGCATGCCACAAGAAGAAAGATGACAAGTAACATGCTAATGCAGGCCACAAGAGGAAAGATGACAAGTAACATGCTAATGCAGGCCACAAGAAGAAAGATTACAAGTAACATGCTAATGCATGCCACAAGAAGAAAGATGACAAGTAACATGCTGTGCATGCCACAAGAAGAAAGATGACAAGTAACATGCTATGCATGCCACAAGAGGAAAGATGACAAGTAACATGCTAATGCATGCCACAAGAAGAAAGATGACAAGTAACATGCTAATGCAGGCCACAAGAAGAAAGATGACAAGTAACATGCTAATGCATGCCACAAGAAGAAAGATGACAAGTAACATGCTAATGCAGGCCACAAGAAGAAAGATGACAAGTAACATGCTAATGCATGCCACAAGAAGAAAGATGACAAGTAACATGCTAATGCATGCCACAAGAAGAAAGATGACAAGTAACATGCTAATGCAGGCCACAAGAAGAAAGATGACAAGTAAAATGCTATGCATGCCACAAGAAGAAAGATGACAAGTAACATGCTGTGCATGCCACAAGAAGAAAAATGACAAGTAACATGCTATGCATGCCACAAGAGGAAAGATGACAAGTAACATGCTAATGCATGCCACAAGAAGAAAGATGACAAGTAACATGATAATGCAGGCCACAAGAAGAAAGATGACAAGTAACATGCTAATGCATGCCACAAGAAGAAAGATGACAAGTAACATGCTAATGCATGCCACAAGAAGAAAGATGACAAGTAACATGCTAATGCATGCCACAAGAAGAAAGATGACAAGTAACATGCTAATGCATGCCACAAGAAGAAAGATGACAAGCAACATGCTACTGCATGCGACAAGAAGAAAGATGACAAGTAACATGCTATGCATGCCACAAGAAGAAAGATGACAAGTAACATGCTAATGCATGCCACAAGAAGAAAGATGACAAGTAACATGCTAATGCATGCCACAAGAAGAAAGATGACAAGTAACATGCTAATGCATGCCACAAGAAGAAAGATGACAAGTAACATGCTAATGCATGCCACAAGAAGAAAGATGACAAGTAACATGCTAATGCATGCCACAAGAAGAAAGATGACAAGTAACATGCTATGCATGCCACAAGAAGAAAGATGACAAGTAACATGCTAATGCATGCCACAAGAAGAAAGATGACAAGTAACATGCTAATGCATGCCACAAGAAGAAAGATGACAAGTAACATGCTAATGCATGCCACAAGAAGAAAGATGACAAGTAACATGCTAATGCATGCCACAAGTAGAAAGATGACAAGTAACATGCTAATGCATGCCACAAGAAGAAAGATGACAAGTAACATGCTAATGCATGCCACAAGAAGAAAGATGACAAGTAACATGCTAATGCATGTCACAAGAAGAAAGATGACAAGTAACATGCTAATGCATGCCACAAGAAGAAAGATGACAAGTAACATGCTAATGCATGCCACAAGAAGAAAGATGACAAGCAACATGCTACTGCATGCGACAAGAAGAAAGATGACAAGTAACATGCTATGCATGCCACAAGAAGAAAGATGACAAGTAACATGCTAATGCATGCCACAAGAAGAAAGATGACAAGTAACATGCTAATGCATGCCACAAGAAGAAAGATGACAAGTAACATGCTAATGCATGCCACAAGAAGAAAGATGACAAGTAACATGCTAATGCATGCCACAAGAAGAAAGATGACAAGTAACATGCTAATGCATGCCACAAGAAGAAAGATGACAAGTAACATGCTATGCATGCCACAAGAAGAAAGATGACAAGTAACATGCTAATGCATGCCACAAGAAGAAAGATGACAAGTAACATGCTAATGCATGCCACAAGAAGAAAGATGACAAGTAACATGCTAATGCATGCCACAAGAAGAAAGATGACAAGTAACATGCTAATGCATGCCACAAGTAGAAAGATGACAAGTAACATGCTAATGCATGCCACAAGAAGAAAGATGACAAGTAACATGCTAATGCATGCCACAAGAAGAAAGATGACAAGTAACATGCTAATGCATGTCACAAGAAGAAAGATGACAAGTAACATGCTAATGCATGCCACAAGAAGAAAGATGACAAGTAACATGCTAATGCACGCCACAAGAAGAAAGATGACAAGTAACATGCTAATGCAGGCCACAAGAAGAAAGATGACAAGTAACATGCTAATGCATGCCACAAGAAGAAAGATGACAAGTAACATGCTAATGCACGCCACAAGAAGAAAGATGACAAGTAACATGCTAATGTAGGCCACCAGAAGAAAGATGACAAGTAACATGATAATGCACGCCACAAGAAGAAAGATGACAAGTAACATGCTAATGCATGCCACAAGAAGAAAGATGACAAGTAACATGCTAATGCATGCCACAAGAAGAAAGATGACAAGTAACATGCTAATGCATGCCACAAGAAGAAAGATTACAAATAACATGATAATGCATGCTACAAGAAGAAAGATGACAAATAACATGATAATGCATGCCACAAGAAGAAAGATGACAAATAACATGATAATGCAGGCCACAAGAAGAAAGATGACAAGTAACATGCTGTGCATGCCACAAGAAGAAAGATGACAAATAACATGCTAATGCATGCCACAAGATGAAAGATGACAAATAACATGATAATGCATGCCACAAGAAGAAATATGACAAGTAACATGCTAATGCATGCCACAAGAAGAAAGATGACAAGTAACATGCTAATGCATGCCACAAGAAGAAATATGACAAGTAACATGCTAATGCATGCCACAAGAAGAAAGATGACAAGTAACATGCTAATGCATGCCACAAGAAGAAAGATGACAAGTAACATGCTAATGCATGCCACAAGAAGAAAGATGACAAGTAACATGCTAATGCATGCCACAAGAAGAAAGGTGATAAGTAACATGCTAATGCATGCCACAAGAAGAAAGATGACAAGTAACATGCTGTGCATGCCACAAGAAGAAAGATGACAAGTAACATGCTAATGCATGCCACAAGAAGAAAGATGACAAGTAACATGATAATGCAGGCCACAAGAAGAAAGATGACAAGTAACATGATAATGCATGCCACAAGAAGAAAGATGACAAGTAACATGATAATGCAGGCCACAAGAAGAAAGATGACAAGTAACATGCTAATGCATGCTACAAGAAGAAAGATGACAAGTAACATGCTAATGCATGCCACAAGAAGAAAGATGACAAGTAACATGCTAATGCATGCCACAAGAAGAAAGATGACAAGTAACATGCTAATGCATGCCACAAGAAGAAAGATGACAAGCAACATGCTACTGCATGCGACAAGAAGAAAGATGACAAGTAACATGCTATGCATGCCACAAGAAGAAAGATGACAAGTAACATGCTAATGCATGCCACAAGAAGAAAGATGACAAGTAACATGCTAATGCATGCCACAAGAAGAAAGATGACAAGTAACATGCTAATGCATGCCACAAGAAGAAAGATGACAAGTAACATGCTAATGCATGCCACAAGAAGAAAGATGACAAGTAACATGCTAATGCATGCCACAAGAAGAAAGATGACAAGTAACATGCTAATGCATACCACAAGAAGAAAGATGACAAGTAACATGCTATGCATGCCACAAGAAGAAAGATGACAAGTAACATGCTAATGCATGCCACAAGAAGAATGATGACAAGTAACATGCTAATGCATGCTACAAGAAGTAAGATGACAAGTAACATGCTAATGCATGCCACAAGAAGAAAGATGACAAGTAACATGATAATGCATGCCACAAGAAGAAAGATGACAAGTAACATGCTTATGCATGCCACAAGAAGAAAGATGACAAGTAACATGCTAATGCATGCCACAAGAAGAAAGATGACAAGTAACATGCTAATGCATGCCACAAGAAGAAAGATGACAAGTAACATGATAATGCATGCCACAAGAAGAGAGATGACAAGTAACATGCTATGCATGCCACAAGAAGAAAGATGACAAATAACATGATAATGCATGCCAGAAGAAGAGAGATGACAAGTAACATGCTATGCATGCCACAAGAAGAAAGATGACAAATAACATGATAATGCATGCCAGAAGAAGAAAGATGACAAATAACATGATAATGCATGCCACAAGAAGAAAGATGACAAATAACATGATAATGCATGCCACAAGAAGAAAGATGACAAATAACATGATAATGCATGCCACAAGAAGAAAGATGACAAATAACATGATAATGCATGCCACAAGAAGAAAGATGACAAATAACATGATAATGCATGCCACAAGAAGAAAGATGACAAGTAACATGATAATGCATGCCACAAGAAGAAAGATGACAAATAACATGCTAATGCATGCCACAAGAAGAAAGATGGCAAATAACATGACAATGCATGCCACAAGAAGAAAGATGACAAGTAACATGCTAATGCATGCCACAAGAAGAAAGATGACAAGTAACATGCTAATGCAGGCCACAAGAAGAAAGATGACAAGTAACATGATAATGCATGCCACAAGAAGAAAGATGACAAGTAACATGATAATGCATGCCACAAGAAGAAAGATGACAAGTAACATGCTAATGCATGCCACAAGAAGAAAGATGACAAATAACATGATAATGCATGCCACAAGAAGAAAGATGACAAGTAACATGCTAATGCATGCCACAAGAAGAAAGATGACAAGTAACATGATAATGCAGGCCACAAGAAGAAAGATGACAAGTAACATGCTAATGCATGCCACAAGAAGAAAGATGACAAGTAACATGCTAATGCACGCCACAAGAAGAAAGATGACAAGTAACATGCTAATTCAGGCCACAAGAAGAAAGATGACAAGTAACATGCTATGCATGCCACAAGAAGAAAGATGACAAGTAACATGCTAATGCATGCCACAAGAAGAAAGATGACAAGTAACATGCTAATGCATGCCACAAGAAGAAAGATGACAAGTAACATGCTAATGCATGCCACAAGAAGAAAGATGACAAGTTACATGCTATGCATGCCACAAGAAGAAAGATGACAAGTAACATGCTTATGCATGCCACAAGAAGAAATATGACAAGTAACATGCTAATGCCTGCCACAAGAAGAAAGATGACAAGTAACATGCTAATGCATGCCACAAGAAGAAAGATGACAAGTAACATGCTTATGCATGCCACAAGAAGAAAGATGACAAGTAACATGCTAATGCATGCCACAAGAAGAAAGATGACAAGTAACATGCTAATGCAGGCCACAAGAAGAAAGATGACAAGTAACATGATAATGCATGCCACAAGAAGAAAGATGACAAGTAACATGCTAATGCATGCCACAAGAAGAAAGATGACAAGTAACATGATAATGCATGCCACAAGAAGAAAGATGACAAGTAACATGCTAATGCATGCCACAAGAAGAAAGATGACAAGTAACATGCTATGCATGCGACAAGAAGAAAGATGACAAGCAACATGCTACTGCATGCGACAAGAAGAAAGATGACAAGTAACATGCTATGCATGCCACAAGAAGAAAGATGACAAGCAACATGCTACTGCATGCGACAAGAAGAAAGATGACAAGTAACATGCTATGCATGCCACAAGAAGAAAGATGACAAGTAACATGCTTATGCATGCCACAAGAAGAAAGATGACAAGTAACATGCTAATGCAGGCCACAAGAAGAAAGATGACAAGTAACATGCTAATGCATGCCACAAGAAGAAAGATGACTAGTAACATGCTAATGCATGCCACAAGAAGAAAGATGACAAGTAACATGCTAATGCATGCCACAAGAAGAAAGATGACAAGTAACATGCTAATGCATGCCACAAGAAGAAAGATGACAAGTAACATGCTATGCATGCCACAAGAAGAAAGATGACAAGTAACATGATAATGCATGCCACAAGAAGAAAGATGACAAGTAATATGCTATGCATGCCACAAGAAGAAAGATGACAAGTAACATGATAATGCATGCCACAAGAAGAAAGATGACAAGTAACATGATAATGCATGCCACAAGAAGAAAGATGACAAGTAACATGATAATGCATGCCACAATAAGAAAGATGACAAGTAACATGCTATGCATGCCACAAGAAGAAAGATGACAAGTAACATGATAATGCATGCCACAAGAAGAAAGGTGACAAGTAACATGATAATGCATGCCACAATAAGAAAGATGACAAGTATCATGCTAATGCATGCCACAAGAAGAAAGATGACAAGTAACATGCTTATGCATGCCACAAGAAGAAAGATGACAAGTAACATGCTTATGCATGCCACAAGAAGAAAGATGACAAGTAACATGCTAATGCATGTCACAAGAAGAAATATGACAAGTAACATGATAATGCATGCCACAATAAGAAAGATGACAAGTAACATGCTATGCATGCCACAAGAAGAAAGATGACAAGTAACATGATAATGCATGCCACAAGAAGAAAGGTGACAAGTAACATGATAATGCATGCCACAATAAGAAAGATGACAAGTAACATGCTAATGCATGCCACAAGAAGAAAGATGACAAGTAACATGCTTATGCATGCCACAAGAAGAAAGATGACAAGTAACATGCTTATGCATGCCACAAGAAGAAAGATGACAAGTAACATGCTAATGTAGGCCACCAGAAGAAAGATGACAAGTAACATGATAATGCATGCCACAAGAAGAAAGATGACAAGTAACATGCTAATGCATGCCACAAGAAGAAAGATGACAAGTAACATGCTAATGCATGTCACAAGAAGAAAGATGACAAGTAACATGCTAATGCATGCCACAAGAAGAAAGATGACAAGTAACATGCTAATGCATGCCACAAGAAGAAAGATGACAAGTAACATGCTAATGTAGGCCACCAGAAGAAAGATGACAAGTAACATGATAATGCATGCCACAAGAAGAAAGATGACAAGTAACATGCTAATGCATGCCACAAGAAGAAAGATGACAAGTAACATGCTAATGCATGCCACAAGAAGAAATATGACAAGTAACATGCTAATGCATGCCACAAGAAGAAATATTACAAATAACATGATAATGCATGCTACAAGAAGAAAGATGACAAATAACATGATAATGCATGCCACAAGAAGAAAGATGACAAATAACATGATAATGCATGCCACAAGAAGAAAGATGACAAGTAACATGCTAATGCATGCCACAAGAAGAAAGATGACAAGTAACATGCTAATGTAGGCCACCAGAAGAAAGATGACAAGTAACATGATAATGCATGCCACAAGAAGAAATATGACAAGTAACATGCTAATGCATGCCACAAGAAGAAAGATGACAAGTAACATGCTAATGCATGCCACAAGAAGAAAGATGACAAGTAACATGCTAATGCATGCCACAAGAAGAAAGATGACAAGTAACATGCTAATGCATGCCACAAGAAGAAAGATGACAAGTAACATGCTAATGCATGCCACAAGAAGAAAGATGACAAGTAACATGCTAATGCATGCCACAAGAAGAAAGATGACAAGTAACATGCTTATGCATGCCACAAGAAGAAAGATGACAAGTAACATGCTAATGCATGCCACAAGAAGAAAGATAACAAATAACATGATAATGCATGCCACAAGAAGAAAGATGACAAATAACATGCTAATGCATGCCACAAGAAGAAAGATGACAAGTAACATGCTAATGCATGCCACAAGAAGAAATATGACAAGTAACATGCTAATGCATGCCACAAGAAGAAATATTACAAATAACATGATAATGCATGCTACAAGAAGAAAGATGACAAATAACATGATAATGCATGCCACAAGAAGAAAGATGACAAATAACATGATAATGCATGCCACAAGAAGAAAGATGACAAGTAACATGCTAATGCATGCCACAAGAAGAAAGATGACAAGTAACATGCTAATGTAGGCCACCAGAAGAAAGATGACAAGTAACATGATAATGCATGCCACAAGAAGAAATATGACAAGTAACATGCTAATGCATGCCACAAGAAGAAAGATGACAAGTAACATGCTAATGCATGCCACAAGAAGAAAGATGACAAGTAACATGCTAATGCATGCCACAAGAAGAAAGATGACAAGTAACATGCTAATGCATGCCACAAGAAGAAAGATGACAAGTAACATGCTAATGCAATGCCACCAAGAAGAAAGATGACAAGTAACATGCTAATGCATGCCACAAGAAGAAAGATGACAAGTAACATGCTTATGCTGCCACAAGAAGAAAGATGACAAGTAACATGCTAATGCATGCCACAAGAAGAAAGATGACAAATAACATGATAATGCATGCCACAAGAAGAAAGATGACAAATAACATGCTAATGCATGCCACAAGAAGAAAGATGACAAGTAACATGCTAATGCATGCCACAAGAAGAAAGATGACAAGTAACATGCTAATGTAGGCCACCAAAAGAAAGATGACAAGTAACATGATAATGCATGCCACAAGAAGAAATATGACAAGTAACATGCTAATGCATGCCACAAGAAGAAAGATGACAAGTAACATGCTAATGCATGCCACAAGAAGAAAGATGACAAGTAACATGCTAATGCATGCCACAAGAAGAAAGATGACAAGTAACCAGCTGTGCATGCCACAAGAAGAAAGATGACAAGTAACATGCTAATGCATGCCACAAGAAGAAAGATGGCAAGTAACATGATAATGCAGGCCACAAGAAGAAAGATGACAAGTAACATGCTAATGCATGCCACAAGAAGAAAGATGACAAGTAACATGATAATGCAGGCCACAAGAAGAAAGATGACAAGTAACATGCTAATGCATGCCACAAGAAGAAAGATGACAAGTAACATGCTAATGCATGCCACAAGAAGAAAGATGACAAGTAACATGCTAATGCATGTCACAAGAAGAAAGATGACAAGTAACATGCCAATGCATGCAACAAGAAGAAAGATGACAAGTAACATGCTAATGCATGCCACAAGAAGAAAGATGACAAGTAACATGCTAATGTAGGCCACCAGAAGAAAGATGACAAGTAACATGATAAATGCATGCCACAAGAAGAAAGATGACAAGTAACATGCTAATGCATGCCACAAGAAGAAAGATTGACAAGTAACATGCTAATGCATGCCACAAGAAGAAAGATGACAAGTAACATGCTAATTGCATGCCACAAGAAGAAAGATGACAAATAACATGATAATGCATGCCACAAGGAAGAAAGAATGACAAATAACATGATAATGCATGCCACAAGAAGAAAGATGACAAATAACATGATAATGCATGCCACAATAAGAAAGATGACAAGTAACATGCTAATGCATGCCACAAGAAGAAAGATGACAAGTAACATGCTTATGCATGCCACAAGAAGAAAGATGACAAGTAACATGCTTATGCATGCCACAAGAAGAAAGATGACAAGTAACATGCTAATGCATGCGACAATAAGAAAGATGACAAGTAACATGCTAATGCATGCCACAAGAAGAAAGATGACAAGTAACATGCTATGCATGCCACAAGAAGAAAGATGACAAGTAACATGATAATGCATGCCACAAGAAGAAAGGTGACAAGTAACATGATAATGCATGCCACAATAAGAAAGATGACAAGTAACATGCTAATGCATGCCACAAGAAGAAAGATGACAAGTAACATGCTTATGCATGCCACAAGAAGAAAGATGACAAGTACCCATGCTTATGCATGCCACAAGAAGAAAGATGACAAGTAACATGCTAATGCATGTCACAAGAAGAAAGATGACAAGTAACATGCCAATGCATGCAACAAGAAGAAAGATGACAAGTAACATGCTAATGCATGCCACAAGAAGAAAGATGACAAGTAACATGCTAATGTAGGCCACCAGAAGAAAGATGACAAGTAACATGATAATGCATGCCACAAGAAGAAAGATGACAAGTAACATGCTAATGCATGCCACAAGAAGAAAGATGACAAGTAACATGCTAATGCATGCCACAAAGAAGAAAGATGACAAGTAACATGCTAATGCATCCACAAGAAGAAAGATGACAAGTAACAAGTCTCTATGCATGCCACAAGAAGGAAAGATGACAAGTAACATGCTAATGCATGCCACAAGAAGAAATATAACAAATAACATGATAATGCATGCCACAAGAAGAAAGATGACAAATAACATGCTAATGCATGCCACAAGAAGAAAGATGACAAAGTAACATGCTAATGCATGCCACAGAAGAAAGATGACAAGTAACATGCTAATGTAGGCCACCAGAAGAAAGATGACAAGTAACATGATAATGCATGCCACAAGAAGAAATATGACAAGTAACATGCTAATGCATGCCACAAGAAGAAAGATGACAAGTAACATGCTAATGCATGCACAAGAAGAAAGATGACAAGTAACATGCTAATGCATGCCACAAGAAGAAAGATGACAAGTAACCAGCTGTGCATGCCACAAGAAGAAAGATGACAAGTAACATGCTAATGCATGCCACAAGAAGAAAGATGGCAAGTAACATGATAATGCAGTGCCACAAGAAGAAAGATGACAAGTAACATGCTAATAGCATGCCACAAGAAGAAAGATGACAAGTAACATGATAATGCAGGCCACAAGAAGAAAGATGACAAGTAACATGCTAATGCATGCCACAAGAAGAAAGATGACAAGTAACATGCTAATGCATGCCACAAGAAGAAAGATGACAAGTAACATGCTAATGCATGTCACAAGAAGAAAGATGACAAGTAACATGCCAATGCATGCAACAAGAAGAAAGATGACAAGTAACATGCTAATGCATGCCACAAGAAGAAAGATGACAAGTAACATGCCTAATGTAGGCCACCAGAAGAAAGATGGACAAGTAACATGATAATGCATGCCACAGAGAAGAAAGATACAAGTAACATGCTAATGCATGCCACAAGAAGAAGAAGATGACAAGTAACATGCTAATGCATGCCACAAGAAGAAAATGATGACAAGGTAACATGCTATATGCATGCCACAAGAAGAAAGATTGACAAGTAACATGATAATGCATGCCACAAGAAGAAAGATGACATATAACATGATAATGCATGCCACAAGAAGAAAGATGACAAAGTAACATGATAATGCATGCCACAATAAGAGAAGATGACAAGTAACATGCATAATGCATGCCACAAAGAATAAGATGACAAGTAACATGCTTATGCAATGCCACAAGAAGAAAGATGACAAAGTAACATGCTTATGCATGCCACAAGAAGAAAGGATGTACAAGTAACATGCTAATGCATGCGACAATAAGAAAGTATGTGACAAGTAACATGCTAATGCGGATGCCACACAGAAGATAAGATGACAAGGTTAACATGCTATGCTATGCCAACAAGAATAAAGATGACAAGTAACATGATAATGCATTGCCACAAGAAGAAAGGTGACAAGTAACATGATAAGCAAGCCACAATAAGAAAGATTACAAGTAACATGCTAATGGCATGCCACAAGAAGAAAGATGACAATAACATGCTTATGCATGCCACAAGAAGAAAGATGACAATTAACATGCTTATGCATGCCACAAGAAGAAAGAGACAAGTAACATGCTAAATGCATGTCACAAGAAGAAAGATCGACAAGTAACATGCCAATGCATGCAACAAGAAGAAAGATTACAAGTAACATGCTAATGCATGCCACAAGAAGAAGATGACAAGTAACATGCTAATGTATGCCACCAGAAGAAAGATGACAAGTAACATGATACAGCATGCCACAAGAAGGAAAGATGACAAGTAACATGCTAATGCATGCCACAAGAAGAAAGATGGACAAGTAACTTGCTAAGGCATGCCACAAGAAGAAAGATGACAAGTAACATGCTAATGCATGCCACAAGAAGGAAGATGACAAAGTAAACATGCTAATGCATGCCACAAGAAGAAAGATTACAAATAACATGATAATTCTGCATGCCACAAGAAGAAAGATGACAAATCACATGATAAAGCATGCCACAAGAAGAAAGATGACAAATACATGATAATTGCATGCCACAAGAAGAAAGATGGACAAATAACATGATAAAGCATGCCCCACAAGAAGAAAGATGACAAATTAACATGCTAATGCATGCCACAAGAAGAAAGATGACAAATAACATGCTAATGCATGCCACAAGAAGAAAAGATGACACGTAACATGCTACATGCATGCCGACAAGAAGAATATTGACAAGTAAACATGCTAATGCATGCAACAAGAAGAAAGATGACAAGTAACATGCTAATGCATGCCACAAGAAGAAAGATGAAAAGTAACCAGCTGTGCATGCCACAAGAAGAAAGATGACAAGTGTAACATGCTAATGCATGCCACAAGAAGAAAGATGACAAGTAACATGATAATGCAGGCCACAAGAAGAAAGATGACAAGTAACATGCTAATGCATGCCACAAGAAGAAAGATGACAAGTAACATGCTAATGCATGCCACAAGAAAAAGAATGACAAGTAACATGCTAATGCATGCCACAAGAAGAAAGATGACAAGTAACATGCTAATGCATGCGACAAGAAGAAAGATGACAAGCAACATGCTACTGCATGCGACAAGAAGAAAGATGACAAGTAACATGCTATGCATGCCACAAGAAGTAAGATGACAAGTAACATGCTAATGCATGCCACAAGAAGAAAGGTGACAAGTAACATGATAATGCATTGCCCACAATAAGAAGATTGACAAGTAACATGCTAATGCATGCCACAAGAAGAAAGATGACAAGTAACATGCTTGATGCATGCCACAAGAAGAATGATGACAAGTAACATGCTTATGCATGCCACAAGAAGAAAGATGACAAGTAACATGCTAAAGCATGTCCACAAGAAGAAAGATGACAAGTAACATGGCCAATGCATGCAACAGAAAGAAAAGATGACAAGTAACATGCTAATGCATGCCACAAGAAGAAGAGATGACAAGGTAACATGATAATGCATGCCACAATGAAGAAAGATGACAAGTAACATGCTAATGCATGCCCACCAGAAGAAAGATGACAAGTAACATGCTATGCATGCGACAAGAAGAAAAGATGGACAAGCAACAAGCTATGCATGCCACAAGGAAGAAAGATGACAAGCAACTGTCTACTGCATGCGACAAGAAGAAAGATGACAAGTAACATGCTATGCATGCCACAGAGAAGAAAGATGACAAGCAACATGCTACTGCACTGCGACAAGAAGAAAGATGACAAGTAACATGCTATGCATGCCACGAAGAAAAAGATGACGAATAACATGCTTATGCATGCACAAGAAGAAAGATGACAAGTAACATGCTAATGCAGGCCACAAGAAGAAAGATGACAAGTAACATGCTAATGCATGCCACAAGAAGAAAGATGACAAGTAACATGCTAATGCATGCCACAAGAAGAAAAGATGACAAGTTAACATGCTAATGCATGCCACAAGAAGAAAGATGACAAGTAACATGCTAATGCATGCCACAAGAAGAAAGATGACAAATAACATGCTAATGCATGCCACAAGAAGAAAGATGACAAGTAAACATGCTAATGCTGTGCCACAAGAAGAAAGATGACAAGTAACATGCTATGCATGCCACAAGAAGAAAGATGACAAGTAACATGATAATGCATGCCACAAGAAGAAAGATGACAAGTAACAGGATAATGCATGCCACAAGAAGAAAGATGACAAGTAACATGATAATGCAATGCCACAAAGGAAGAAAGATGACAAGTAACATGATGATGCATGCCACAATAAGAAAGATTACAAGTAACATGCTAATGCATGCCACAAGAAGAAAGATGACAAATAACATGATAATGCATGCCACAAGAAGAAAGATGACAAATAACATGATAATGCATGCCACAAGAAGAAAGATGACAAATAACATGCTAATGCATGCCACAAGAAGAAAGATGACAAATAACATGCTAATGCATGCCACAAGAAGAAAGATGACAAGTAACATGCTAATGCATGCCACAAGAAGAAATATGACAAGTAACATGCTAATGCATGCAACAAGAAGAAAGATGACAAGTAACATGCTAATGCATGCCACAAGAAGAAAGATGACAAGTAACCAGCTGTGCATGCCACAAGAAGAAAGATGACAAGTAACATGCTAATGCATGCCACAAGAAGAAAGATGACAAGTAACATGATAATGCAGGCCACAAGAAGAAAGATGACAAGTAACATGCTAATGCATGCCACAAGAAGAAAGATGACAAGTACATGCTAATGCATGCCACAAGAAGAAAGATGACAAGAAACATGCTAATGCATGCCACAAGAAGAAAGATGACAAGTAACATGCTAATGCATGCGACAAGAAGAAAGATGACAAGCAACATGCTACTGCATGCGACAAGAAGAAAGATGACAAGTAACATGCTATGCATGCCACAAGAAGTAAGATGACAAGTAACATGCTAATGCATGCCACAAGAAGAAAGGTGACAAGTAACATGATAATGCATGCCACAATAAGAAAGATGACAAGTAACATGCTAATGCATGCCACAAGAAGAAAGATGACAAGTAACATGCTTATGCATGCCACAAGAAGAAAGATGACAAGGTAACATGCTTATCGCATGCCACAAGAAGAAAGATGACAAGTACATGCTAATGCATGTCACAAGAAGAAAGATGACAAGTAACATGCCAATGCATGCAACAAGAAGAAAGATGACAAGTAACATGCTAATGCATGCCACAAGAAGAAAGATGACAAGTAACATGATAATGCATGCCACAAGAAGAAAGATGACAAGTAACATGCTAATGCATGCCACCAGAAGAAAGATGACAAGTAACATGCTATGCATGCGACAAGAAGAAAGATGACAAGCAACAAGCTATGCATGCCACAAGAAGAAAGATGACAAGCAACATGCTACTGCATGCGACAAGAAGAAAGATGACAAGTAACATGCTATGCATGCCACAAGAAGAAAGATGACAAGCAACATGCTACTGCATGCGACAAGAAGAAAGATGACAAGTAACATGCTATGCATGCCACAAGAAGAAAGATGACAAGTAACATCTTATGCATGCCACAAGAAGAAAGATGACAAGTAACATCTAATGCAGGCCACAAGAAGAAAGATGACAAGTAACATGCTAATTCATGCCACAAGAAGAAAGATACAAGTAACATGCTAATGCATGCCACAAGAAGAAAGATGACAAGTAACATGCTAATGCATGCCACAAGAAGAAAGATGACAAGTAACATGCTAATGCATGCCACAAGAAGAAAGATGACAAATAACATGCTAATGCATGCCTCAAGAAGAAAGATGACAAGTAACATGCTAATGCATGCCACAAGAAGAAAGATGACAAGTAACATGCTATGCATGCCACAAGAAGAAAGATGACAAGTAACATGATAATGCATGCCACAAGAAGAAAGATGACAAGTAACAGGATAATGCATGCCACAAGAAGAAAGATGACAAGTAACATGATAATGCATGCCACAAGAAGAAAGATGACAAGTAACATGATGATGCATGCCACAATAAGAAAGATGACAAGTAACATGCTATGCATGCCACAAGAAGAAAGATGACAAATAACATGCTAATGCATGCCACAAGAAGAAAGATGACAAGTAACATGCTAATGCATGCCACAAGAAGAAAGATGACAAGTAACATGCTAATGTAGGCCACCAGAAGAAAGATGACAAGTAACATGATAATGCATGCCACAAGAAGAAATATGACAAGTAACATGCTAATGCATGCCACAAGAAGAAAGATGACAAGTAACATGCTAATGCATGCCACAAGAAGAAAGATGACAAGTAACATGCTAATGCATGCCACAAGAAGAAAGATGACAAGTAACCAGCTGTGCATGCCACAAGAAGAAAGATGACAAGTAACATGCTAATGCATGCCACAAGAAGAAAGATGGCAAGTAACATGATAATGCAGGCCACAAGAAGAAAGATGACAAGTAACATGCTAATGCATGCCACAAGAAGAAAGATGACAAGTAACATGATAATGCAGGCCACAAGAAGAAAGATGACAAGTAACATGCTAATGCATGCCACAAGAAGAAAGATGACAAGTAACATGCTAATGCATGCCACAAGAAGAAAGATGACAAGTAACATGCTAATGCATGTCACAAGAGAAAGATGACATGTAAACATGCCAATGCATGCAACAAGAAGAAAGATGACAAGTAACATGCTAATGCATGCCACAAGAAAGAAAGATGACAAGTAACATGCTAATGTAGGCCACCAGAAGAAAGATGACAAGTAACATGGATAAAGCATGCCACAAGAAGAAAGATGACAAGTAACATGCTAATTGCATGCCACAAGAAGGAAAGATGACAAGTAACATGCTAATGCATGCCACAAGAAGTAAAGATGACAAGTAACATGCTAATGCATTGCCACAAGAAGAAAGATGACAAATAACATGATAATGCATGCCACAAGAAGAAAGATGACAAATAACATGATAATGCATGCCACAAGAAGAAAGATGACAAATAACATGATAATGCATGCCACAATAAGAAAGATGACAAGTAACATGCTAATGCATGCCACAAGAAGAAAGATGACAAGTAACATGCTTATGCATGCCACAAGAAGAAAGATGACAAGTAACATGCTTATGCATGCCACAAGAAGAAAGATGACAAGTAACATGCTAATGCATGCGACAATAAGAAAGATGACATGTAAACATGCTAATCATGCCACAAAGAAAGAAAGATGACAAGTAACATGCTATGCATGCCACAAGAAGAAAGATGACAAGTACATGATAATGCATGCAACAAGAAGAAAGGTGACAAGTAACATGATAATGCATGCCACAATAAGAAAGATGACAAGTAACATGCTAATGCATGCCACAAGAAGAAAGATGACAAGTAACATGCTTATGCATGCCACAAGAAGAAAGATGACAAGTAACAAGCTTATGCATGCCACAAGAAGAATAGATGACAAGTAACATGCTAATGCATGTCACAAGAAGAAAGATGACAAGTAACATGCCAATGCATGCAACAAGAAGAAAGATGACAAGTAACATGCTAATGCATGCCACAAGAAGAAAGATGACAAGTAACATGCTAATGTAGGCCACCAGAAGAAAGATGACAAGTAACATGATAATGCATGCCACAAGAAGAAAGATGACAAGTAACATGCTAATGCATGCCACAAGAAGAAAGATGACAAGTAACATGCTAATGCATGCCACAAGAAGAAAGATGACAAGTAACATGATAATGCATGCCACAAGAAGAAAGATGACAAGTAACATGCTAATGCATGCCACAAGAAGAAAGATTACAAATAACATGATAATGCATGCCACAAGAAGAAAGATGACAAATAACATGATAATGCATGCCACAAGAAGAAAGATGACAAATAACATGATAATGCATGCCACAAGAAGAAAGATGACAAATAACATGATAATGCATGCCACAAGAAGAAAGATGACAAATAACATGCTAATGCATGCCACAAGAAGAAAGATGACAAATAACATGCTAATGCATGCCACAAGAAGAAAGATGACAAGTAACATGCTAATGCATGCCACAAGAAGAAATATGACAAGTAACATGCTAATGCATGCAACAAGAAGAAAGATGACAAGTAACATGCTAATGCATGCCACAAGAAGAAAGATGACAAGTAACCAGCTGTGCATGCCACAAGAAGAAAGATGACAAGTAACATGCTAATGCATGCCACAAGAAGAAAGATGACAAGTAACATGATAATGCAGGCCACAAGAAGAAAGATGACAAGTAACATGCTAATGCATGCCACAAGAAGAAAGATGACAAGTAACATGCTAATGCATGCCACAAGAAGAAAGATGACAAGTAACATGCTAATGCATGCCACAAGAAAAAGGAAGACAACTAACATGCTAATGGCATGCGACAAGAAGAAAGATTACAAGCAACATGCTACGTGCATGCGACAATAAGAAAGATGACAAGTAACAAGCTATGCATGCCACAAGAAGTAATAGTGACAAGTAACATGCTAATGCATGCCACAAGAAGAAAGGTGACAAGTAACATGATAATGCATGCCACAATAAGAAAGATGACAAGTAACATGCTAATGCATGCCACAAGAAGAAAGATGACAAGTAACATGCTTATGCATGCCACAAGAAGAAAGATGACAAGTAACATGCTTATGCATGCCACAAGAAGAAAGATGACAAGTAACATGCTAATGCATGTCACAAGAAGAAAGATGACAAGTAACATGCCAATGCATGCCACAAGAAGAAAGATGACAAGTAACATGCTAATGCATGCCACAAGAAGAAAGATGACAAGTAACATGATAATGCATGCCACAAGAAGAAAGATGACAAGTAACATGCTAATGCATGCCACCAGAAGAAAGATGACAAGTAACATGCTATGCATGCGACAAGAAGAAAGATGACAAGCAACATGCTATGCATGCCACAAGAAGAAAGATGACAAGCAACATGCTACTGCATGCGACAAGAAGAAAGATGACAAGTAACATGCTATGCATGCCACAAGAAGAAAGATGACAAGCAACATGCTACTGCATGCGACAAGAAGAAAGATGACAAGTAACATGCTATGCATGCCACAAGAAGAAAGATGACAAGTAACATGCTTATGCATGCCACAAGAAGAAAGATGACAAGTAACATGCTAATGCAGGCCACAAGAAGAAAGATGACAAGTAACATGCTAATGCATGCCACAAGAAGAAAGATGACAAGTAACATGCTAATGCATGCCACAAGAAGAAAGATGACAAGTAACATGCTAATGCATGCCACAAGAAGAAAGATGACAAGTAACATGCTAATGCATGCCACAAGAAGAAAGATGACAAATAACATGCTAATGCATGCCTCAAGAAGAAAGATGACAAGTAACATGCTAATGCATGCCACAAGAAGAAAGATGACAAGTAACATGCTATGCATGCCACAAGAAGAAAGATGACAAGTAACATGATAATGCATGCCACAAGAAGAAAGATGACAAGTAACAGGATAATGCATGCCACAAGAAGAAAGATGACAAGTAACATGATAATGCATGCCACAAGAAGAAAGATGACAAGTAACATGATGATGCATGCCACAATAAGAAAGATGACAAGTAACATGCTATGCATGCCACAAGAAGAAAGATGACAAGTAACATGATAATGCATGCCACAAGAAGAAAGGTGACAACTTCCAAGTAACATGATAATGCATGCCACAATAAGAAAGATGACAAGTAACATGCTAATGCATGCCACAAGAAGAAAGATGACAAGTAACATGCTTATGCATGCCACAAGAAGAAAGATGACAAATAACATTCTTATGCATGCCACAAGAAGAAAGATGACAAGTAACATGCTAATGCATGTCACAAGAAGAAAGATGACAAGTAACATGATAATGCGTGCGACAATAAGAAAGATGACAAGTAACATGCTATGCATGCCACAAGAAGAAAGATGACAAGTAACATGATAATGCATGCCACAAGAAGAAAGGTGACAAGTAACATGATAATGCATGCCACAATAAGAAAGATGACAAGTAACATGCTAATGCATGCCACAAGAAGAAAGATGACAAGTAACATGCTTATGCATGCCACAAGAAGAAAGATGACAAGTAACATGCTTATGCATGCCACAAGAAGAAAGATGACAAGTAACATGCTAATGCATGTCACAAGAAGAAAGATGACAAGTAACATGCCAATGCATGCAACAAGAAGAAAGATGACAAGTAACATGCTAATGCATGCCACAAGAAGAAAGATGACAAGTAACATGCTAATGTAGGCCACCAGAAGAAAGATGACAAGTAACATGATAATGCATGCCACAAGAAGAAAGATGACAAGTAACATGCTAATGCATGCCACAAGAAGAAAGATGACAAGTAACATGATAATGCATGCCACAAGAAGAAAGATGACAAGTAACATGCTAATGCATGCCACAAGAAGAAAGATTACAAATAACATGATAATGCATGCCACAAGAAGAAAGATGACAAATAACATGATAATGCATGCCACAAGAAGAAAGATGACAAATAACATGATAATGCATGCCACAAGAAGAAAGATGACAAATAACATGATAATGCATGCCACAAGAAGAAAGATGACAAATAACATGCTAATGCATGCCACAAGAAGAAAGGATGACAATTAACATGCGAATGCATGCCACGAAGAAGAAAGATGACAAGTAAGCATGCTAATGCATGCCACAAGAAAGAGGACAAGTATCATGCTAATTGCTTGCAACAAGAAGAAAGATGACAAGAAACATGCTAATGCATCACAAGAAGAAAGATGACAAGTAACCAGCTGTGCATGCCACAAGAAGAAAGATGACAAGTAACATGCTAATGCATGCCACAAGAAGAAAGATGACAAGTAACATGATAATGCAGGCCACAAGAAGAAAGATGACAAGTAACATGCTAATGCATGCCACAGGAAGAAAGATGACAAGTAACATGCTAATGCATGCCACAAGAAGAAAGATGACAAGTAACATGCTAATGCATGCCACAAGAAGAAAGATGACAAGTAACATGCTAATGCATGCCACAAGAAGAAAGATGACAAGCAACATGCTACTGCATGCGACAAGAAGAAAGATGACAAGTAACATGCTATGCATGCCACAAGAAGTAAGATGACAAGTAACATGCTAATGCATGCCACAAGAAGAAAGGTGACAAGTAACATGATAATGCATGCCACAATAAGAAACATGACAATTAACATGCTAATGTATGCCACAAGAAGAAAGATGACAAGTAACATGCTAATGCATGCCACAAGAAGAAAGATGACAAGTAACATGCTTATGCATGCCACAAGAAGAAAGATGACAAGTAACATGCTTATGCATGCCACAAGAAGAAAGATGACAAGTAACATGCTAATGCATGTCACAAGAAGAAAGATGACAAGTAACATGCCAATGCATGCAACAAGAAGAAAGATGACAAGTAACATGCTAATGTAGGCCACCAGAAGAAAGATGACAAGTAACATGATAATGCATGCCACAAGAAGAAAGATGACAAGTAACATGCTAATGCATGCCACAAGAAGAAAGATGACAAGTAACATGCTTATGCATGCCACAAGAAGAAAGATGACAAGTAACATGCTAATGCATGTCACAAGAAGAAAGATGACAAGTAACATGCTTATGCATGCCACAAGAAGAAAGATGACTAGTAACATGCTTATGCATGCCACAAGAAGAAATATGACAAGTAACATGCTAATGCATGCAACAAGAAGAAAGATTACAAATAACATGATAATGCATGCCACAAGAAGAAAGATGACAAATAACATGATAATGCATGCCACAAGAAGAAAGATGACAAATAACATGATAATGCATGCCACAAGAAGAAAGATGACAAATAACATGATAATGCATGCCACAATAAGAAAGATGACAAGTAACATGCTAATGCATGCCACAAGAAGAAAGATGACAAGTAACATGCTTATGCATGCCACAAGAAGAAAGATGACAAGTAACATGCTTATACATGCCACAAGAAGAAAGATGACAAGTAACATGCTAATGCATGTCACAAGAAGAAAGATGACAAGTAACATGATAATGCATGCGACAATAAGAAAGATGACAAGTAACATGCTAATGCATGCCACAAGAAGAAAGATGACAAGTAACATGCTATGCATGCCACAAGAAGAAAGATGACAAGTAACATGATAATGCATGCCACAAGAAGAAAGGTGACAAGTAACATGATAATGCATGCCACAATAAGAAAGATGACAAGTAACATGCTAATGCATGCCACAAGAAGAAAGATGACAAGTAACATGCTTATGCATGCCACAAGAAGAAAGATGACAAGTAACATGCTTATGCATGCCACAAGAAGAAAGATGACAAGTAACATGCTAATGCATGTCACAAGAAGAAAGATGACAAGTAACATGCCAATGCATGCAACAAGAAGAAAGATGACAAGTAACATGCCAATGCATGCCACAAGAAGAAAGATGACAAGTAACATGCTAATGTAGGCCACCAGAAGAAAGATGACAAGTAACATGATAATGCATGCCACAAGAAGAAAGATGACAAGTAACATGCTAATGCATGCCACAAGAAGAAAGATGACAAATAACATGATAATGCATGCCACAAGAAGAAAGATGACAAATAACATGATAATGCATGCCACAAGAAGAAAGATGACAAATAACATGCTAATGCATGCCACAAGAAGAAAGATGACAAATAACATGCTAATGCATGCCACAAGAAGAAAGATGACAAGTAACATGCTAATGCATGCCACAAGAAGAAATATGACAAGTAACATGCTAATGCATGCAACAAGAAGAAAGATGACAAGTAACATGCTAATGCATGCCACAAGAAGAAAGATGACAAGTAACCAGCTGTGCATGCCACAAGAAGAAAGATGACAAGTAACATGCTAATGCATGCCACAAGAAGAAAGATGACAAGTAACATGATAATGCAGGCCACAAGAAGAAAGATGACAAGTAACATGCTAAGCATTGCCACAAGAAGAAAGATGACAAGTAACATGCTAATGCATGCCACAAGAAGAAAGATGACAAGTAACATGCTAATGCATGCCACAAGAAGAAAGATGACAAGTAACATGCTAATGCATGCCACAAGAAGAAAGATGACAAGCAACATGCGACTGCATGCGACAAGAAGAAAGATGACAAGTAACATGCTATGCATGCCACAAGAAGTAAGATGACAAGTAACATGCTAATGCATGCCACAAGAAGAAAGGTGACAAGTAACATGATAATGCATGCCACAATAAGAAAGATGACAATTAACATGCTAATGCATGCCACAAGAAGAAAGATGACAAGTAACATGCTTATGCATGCCACAAGAAGAAAGATGACAAGTAACATGCTTATGCATGCCACAAGAAGAAAGATGACAAGTAACATTCTAATGCATGTCACAAGAAGAAAGATGACAAGTAACATGCCAATGCATGCAACAAGAAGAAAGATGACAAGTAACATGCTAATGTAGGCCACCAGAAGAAAGATGACAAGTAACATGATAATGCATGCCACAAGAAGAAAGATGACAAGTAACATGCTAATGCATGCCACAAGAAGAAAGATGACAAGTAACATGCTAATGCATGCCACAAGAAGAAAGATGACAAGTAACATGCTAATGCATGCCACAAGAAGAAAGATTACAAATAACATGATAATGCATGCCACAAGAAGAAAGGATGACAAATAACATGATAATGCATGCCACAAGAAGAAGATGACAAATAACATGATATGCATGCCAGCAAGGAAGAAAGATGACAAATAACATGATAATCATGCCACAAAAAGAAAGATGACAATAACATGCTAATGCATGCCACAAGAATGAAAGATGACAAGTAACATGCTTTATGCATGCCACAGAGAAGAAGAGATGACAAGTAACATGCTTATGCATGCCACAGAGAAGAAAGGATGACAAGTAACATGCTAATGCATGTCACAAGAAGAAAGATGACAAGTAACATGATAATGCATGCGACAATAAGAAAGATGACAAGTAACATGCTAATGCATGCCACAAGAAGAAAGATGACAAGTAACATGCTATGCATGCCACAAGAAGAAAGGATGACAAGTAACATGATAATGCATGCCACAAGAAGAAGATTAGGTGACAAGTAACATGATAATGCATGCCACAATAAGAAAGAGAGACAGGTAACATGCTAATGCATGCCACAAGAAGAAAGATGACAAGTAACATGCTTTATGCATGCCACAAGAAGAAAGATGACAAAGTAACATGCTAATGCATGCCACAAGAAGAAAGATTGACAAGTAACATGCTAATGCATGTCACAAGAAGAAAGATGACAAGTAACATGCCAATGCATGCCACATGAAGAAAGATGGACAAGTAACATGCTATGTCAGGCCACCAGAAGAAAGATGACAAGTAACATGATAATGCATGCCACAAGAAGAAAGATGACAAGCTAACATGCTAATGCATGCCACAAGAAGAAAAGATGACAAGCTAACATGCTAATGCCGTGCCACAAGAAGAAAGAAGACAAGTAACATGCTAATGTCATGGCCACAAGAAGAAAGATTACAAATAACATGATAATGCATGCCACAAGAAGAAAGATGACAAATAACATGATAAGTGCATGCCACAAGAAGAAGATGACAGATAACATGATAATGCATGCCACAAGAAGAAAGATGACAAATAACATGCTAATGCATGCCACAAGAAGAAAGATGACAAATAACATGCTAATGCATGCCACAAGAAGAAAGATGACAAGTAACATGCTAATGCATGCCGACAAGAAGAAAGATGACAAGTAACATGCTAATGCATGCCACAAGAAGAAAGATGACAAGTAACATGCTAATGCATGCCACAAGAAGAAAGATGACAAGTAACATGCTAATGCATGCCACAGAAGAAAGATGACAAGTAACATGCTAATGCATGCCACAAGAAGAAAGAAGACAAGCAACATGCTAATGCATGCCACAAGAAGAAAGATTACAAGTAACATGATAATGCAGGCCACAAGAAGAAAGATGACAAGTAACATGCTAATGCATGCCACAAGAAGAAAGTATGACAAGTTAACATGCTAATGCATGCCACAAGAAGAAAGATGACAAGTAACATGCTAATGCATAGCCACAAGAAGAAAGATGACAAAGTAACATGCTAATGCATGCCACAAGAAGAAAGATGACAAGCAACATTGCTCAATGCATGCCGACAAGAGAGATGATGAGCAGGTAACATGCTAATGCATGCCACAAAAAGTAAGATGACAAGTAACATGCTAATGCATGCCACAAGAAGAAAGATGACAAGTAACATGCTAATGCATGCCACAAGAAGAAAGATGACAAGTAACATGCTAATGCATGCAACAAGAAGAAAGATGACAAGTAACATGCTAATGCATGCCACAAGAAGAAAGATGACAAGTAACATGCTAATGCATACCACAAGAAGAAAGATGACAAGTAACATGCTATGCATGCCACAAGAAGAAAGATGACAAGTAACATGCTAATGCATGCCACAAGAAGAAAGATGACAAGTAACATGCTAATGCATGCCACAAGAAGAAAGATGACAAGTAACATGCTAATGCATGCCACAAGAAGAAAGATGACAAGTAACATGCTAATGCATGCCACAAGAAGAAAGATGACAAGTAACATGATAATGCAGGCCACAAGAAGAAAGATGACAAGTAACATGCTAATGCATGCCACAAGAAGAAAGATGACAAGTAACATGCTAATGCATGCCACAAGAAGAAAGATGACAAGTAACATGCTAATGAATGCCACAAGAAGAAAGATGACAAGTAACATGATAATGCAGGCCACAAGAAGAAAGATGACAAGTAACATGCTAATGAATCCCACAAGAAGAAAGATGGCAAGTAACATGATAATGCATGCCACAAGAAGAAAGGTGACAAGTAAAATGCTAATGCATGCCACAAGAAGAAAGATGACAAGTAACATGCTAATGCATGCCACAAGAAGAAAGATGACAAGTAACATGATAATGCATGCCACAAGAAGAAAGATGACAAGTAACATGCTAATGCATGCCACAAGAAGAAAGATGACAAGTAACATGCTAATGCATGCCACAAGAAGAAAGATGACAAGTAACATGCTAATGCAGGCCACAAGAAGAAAGATGACAAGTAACATGCTATGCATGCCACAAGAAGAAAGATGACAAGTAACATGCTAATGCATGCCACAAGAAGAAAGATGACAAGTAACATGCTAATGCATGCCACAAGAAGAAAGATGACAAGTAACATGCTAATGCATGCCACAAGAAGAAAGATGACAAGTAACATGCTAATGCATGCCACAAGAAGAAAGATGACAAGTAACATGATAATGCAGGCCACAAGAAGAAAGATGACAAGTAACATGCTAATGCATGCCACAAGAAGAAAGATGACAAGTAACATGCTAATGCATGCCACAAGAAGAAAGATGACAAGTAACATGCTAATGAATGCCACAAGAAGAAAGATGACAAGTAACATGATAATGCAGGCCACAAGAAGAAAGATGACAAGTAACATGCTAATGAATCCCACAAGAAGAAAGATGGCAAGTAACATGATAATGCATGCCACAAGAAGAAAGGTGACAAGTAACATGCTAATGCATGCCACAAGAAGAAAGATGACAAGTAACATGCTAATGCATGCCACAAGAAGAAAGATGACAAGTAACATGATAATGCATGCCACAAGAAGAAAGATGACAAGTAACATGCTAATGCATGCCACAAGAAGAAAGATGACAAGTAACATGCTAATACATGCCACAAGAAGAAAGATGACAAGTAACATGCTAATGCAGGCCACAAGAAGAAAGATGACAAGTAACATGCTAATGCATGCCACAAGAAGAAAGATGACAAGTAACATGCTAATGCATGCCTTAAGAAGAAAGATGACAAGTAACATGCTAATGCATGCCACAAGAAGAAAGATGACAAGTAACATGCTAATGCAGGCCACCAGGAGAAAGATGACAAGTAACATGATAATGCATGCCACAAGAAGAAAGATGACAAGTAACATGCTAATGCATGCCACAAGAAGAAAGATGACAAGTAACATGCTAATGCATGCCACAAGAAGAAAGATGACAAGTAACATGCTAATGCATGCCACAAGAAGAAAGATGACAAATAACATGCTAATTCATGCCACAAGAAGAAAGATGACAAATAACATGATAATGCATGCCACAAGAAGATAGATGACAAATAACATGATAATGCATGCCACAAGAAGAAAGATGACAAGTAACATGCTAATGCATGCCACAAGAAGAAAGATGACAAGTAACATGCTAATGCATGCCACAAGAAGAAAGATGACAAGTAACATGCTAATGCATGCCACAAGAAGAAAGATGACAAGTAACATGCTAATGCATGCCACAAGAAGAAAGATGACAAGTAACATGCTAATGCATGCCACAAGAAGAAAGATGACAAGTAACATGCTAATGCATGCCACAAGAAGAAAGATGACAAGTAACATGATAATGCAGGCCACAAGAAGAAAGATGACAAGTAACATGCTAATGCATGCCACAAGAAGAAAGATGACAAGTAACATGCTAATGCATGCCACAAGAAGAAAGATGACAAGTAATATGATAATGCAGGCCACAAGAAGAAAGATGACAAGTAACATGCTAATGCGTCCCACAAGAAGAAAGATGGCAAGTAACATGATAATGCATGCCACAAGAAGAAAGATGACAAGTAACATGCTAATGCATGCCACAAGAAGAAAGATGACAAGTAACATGCTAATGCATGCCACAAGAAGAAAGATGACAAGTAACATGATAATGCATGCCACAAGAAGAAAGATGACAAGTAACATGCTAATGCATGCCACAAGAAGAAAGATGACAAGTAACATGCTAATGCAGGCCACAAGAAGAAAGATGACAAGTAACATGCTAATGCAGGCCACAAGAAGAAAGATGACAAGTAACATGCTAATGCATGCCACAAGAAGAAAGATGACAAGTAACATGCTAATGCATGCCACAAGAAGAAAGATGACAAGTAACATGCTAATGCAGGCCACCAGGAGAAAGATGACAAGTAACATGATAATGCATGCCACAAGAAGAAAGATGACAAGTAACATGCTAATGCATGCCACAAGAAGAAAGATGACAAGTAACATGCTAATGCATGCCACAAGAAGAAAGATGGCAAGTAACATGATAATGCATGCCACCAAGAAGAAAGATGACAAGTAACCATGCTAATGCATGCCACAAGAAGAAAGATGACAAGTAACATGCTAATGCATGCCACAAGAAGAAAGATGAAAAGTAACATGATAATGCATGCCACAAGAAGAAAGATGACAAGTAACATGCTAATGCATGCCACAAGAAGAAAGATGACAAGTAACATGCTAATGCAGGCCACAAGAAGAAAGATGACAAGTAACATGCTAATGCATGCCACAAGAAGAAAGATGACAAGTAACATGCTAATGCAGGCCACCAGGAGAAAGATGACAAGTAACATGATAATGCATGCCACAAGAAGAAAGATGAAAAGTAACATGCTAATGCATGCCACAAGAAGAAAGATGACAAGTAACATGCTAATGCATGGCACAAGAAGAAAGATGACAAATAACATGCTAATTCATGCCACAAGAAGAAAGATGACAAATAACATGATAATGCATGCCACAAGAAGAAAGATGACAAGTAACATGCTAATGCATGCCACAAGAAGAAAGATGACAAATAACATGCTAATTCATGCCACAAGAAGAAAGATGACAAATAACATGATAATGCATGCCACAAGAAGAAAGATGACAAATAACATGATAATGCATGCCACAAGAAGAAAGATGACAAGTAACATGCTAATGCATGCCACAAGAAGAAAGATGACAAGTAACATGCTAATGCATGCCACAAGAAGAAAGATGACAAGTAACATGCTAATGCATGCCACAAGAAGAAAGATGACAAGTAACATGCTAATGCATGCCACAAGAAGAAAGATGACAAGTAACATGCTAATGCATGCCACAAGAAGAAAGATGACAAGTAACATGCTAATGCATGCCACAAGAAGAAAGATGACAAGTAACATGATAATGCAGGCCACAAGAAGAAAGATGACAAGTAACATGCTAATGCATGCCACAAGAAGAAAGATGACAAGTAACATGCTAATGCATGCCACAAGAAGAAAGATGACAAGTAATATGATAATGCAGGCCACAAGAAGAAAGATGACAAGTAACATGCTAATGCGTCCCACAAGAAGAAAGATGGCAAGTAACATGATAATGCATGCCACAAGAAGAAAGATGACAAGTAACATGCTAATGCATGCCACAAGAAGAAAGATGACAAGTAACATGCTAATGCATGCCACAAGAAGAAAGATGACAAGTAACATGATAATGCATGCCACAAGAAGAAAGATGACAAGTAACATGCTAATGCATGCCACAAGAAGAAAGATGACAAGTAACATGCTAATGCAGGCCACAAGAAGAAAGATGACAAGTAACATGCTAATGCAGGCCACAAGAAGAAAGATGACAAGTAACATGCTAATGCATGCCACAAGAAGAAAGAATACAAGTAACATGCTAATGCATGCCACAAGAAGAAAGATGACAAGTAACATGCTAATGCATGCCACAAGAAGAAAGATGACAAGTAACATGCTAATGCAGGCCACCAGGAGAAAGATGACAAGTAACATGATAATGCATGCCACAAGAAGAAAGATGACAAGTAACATGCTAATGCATGCCACAAGAAGAAAGATGACAAGTAACATGCTAATGCATGCCACAAGAAGAAAGATGGCAAGTAACATGATAATGCATGCCACAAGAAGAAAGATGACAAGTAACATGCTAATGCATGCCACAAGAAGAAAGATGACAAGTAACATGCTAATGCATGCCACAAGAAGAAAGATGAAAAGTAACATGATAATGCATGCCACAAGAAGAAAGATGACAAGTAACATGCTAATGCATGCCACAAGAAGAAAGATGACAAGTAACATGCTAATGCAGGCCACAAGAAGAAAGATGACAAGTAACATGCTAATGCATGCCACAAGAAGAAAGATGACAAGTAACATGCTAATGCAGGCCACCAGGAGAAAGATGACAAGTAACATGATAATGCATGCCACAAGAAGAAAGATGAAAAGTAACATGCTAATGCATGCCACAAGAAGAAAGATGACAAGGTACATGCTAATGCATGCCTTAAAGGAATGAAAGATGATCAAGTAACATGCTAATGCATGCACACAAGAGAAAGATGACAAGTAACATGCTATGCAGGCCACCAGGAGAAGGAATGATGACAAGTACCAAGATAATGCATGCACGAGGAGAAAGATGACAAGTAAACGCATGCTAATGCATAGCCACAAGAAGAAAGATGACAAGTAACATGCTAATGCATGCCACAAGAAGAAAGATGACAAGAAACATGCTAATGCATGCCACAAGAAGAAAGAGAACAAATAACATGCTAATTCATGCCACAAGAAGAAAGATGACAAATAACGATGATAATGCATGCCACAAGAAGAAAGATGACAAATAACCATGATAAAGCATGCCACAAGAAGAAAGATGCAACAAGTAACATGCTAATGCATGCCACAAGAAGAAAGATGACCAGTAAGCATGCTAATGCATGCCACAAAGAAGAAAGATGACAAGTAACATGCTAATGCATGCCACAAGAAGAAAGATGACAAGTAACATGCTAATGCTGCCACAAGAAGAAAGATGACAAGTAACATGCTAATGCATGCCACAAGAAGAAAGATGACAAGTAACATGCAACTGCATGCCACAGAAGAAAGATGACAAGTAACATGATAATGCAGGCCACAAGAAGAAAGATGACAAGTAACATGCTAATGCATGCCACAAGAAGAAAGATGACAAGTAACATGCTAATGCATGCCACAAGAAGAAAGATGACAAGTAATATGATAATGCAGTCCACAAGAAGAAAGATGACAAGTAACATGCTAATGCGTCCAACAAGAAGAAAGATGGCAAGTAATCATTGATAATTGCATGCCACAAGAAGAAAGATGACAAGTAACATGCTAATGCATGCCACAAAAGAAAGAGACAAGTAACATCTAATGCATGCCACAAGAAGAAAGATGACAAGTAACATGATAATGCATGCCACAAGAAGAAAGATGACAAGTAACATGCTAATGCATGCCACAAGAAGAAAGATGACAAGTAACATGCTAATGCAGGCCACAAGAAGAAAGATGACAAGTAACATGCTAATGCAGGCCACAAGAAGAAAGATGACAAGTAACATGCTAATGCATGCCACAAGAAGAAAGATGACAAGTAACATGCTAATGCATGCCACAAGAAGAAAGATGACAAGTAACATGCTAATGCATGCCACAAGAAGAAAGATGACAAGTAACATGCTAATGCAGGCCACCAGGAGAAAGATGACAAGTAACATGATAATGCATGCCACAAGAAGAAAGATGACAAGTAACATGCTAATGCATGCCACAAGAAGAAAGATGACAAGTAACATGCTAATGCATGCCACAAGAAGAAAGATGGCAAGTAACATGATAATGCATGCCACAAGAAGAAAGATGACAAGTAACATGCTAATGCATGCCACAAGAAGAAAGATGACAAGTAACATGCTAATGCATGCCACAAGAAGAAAGATGAAAAGTAACATGATAATGCATGCCACAAGAAGAAAGATGACACGTAACATGCTAATGCATGCCACAAGAAGAAAGATGACAAGTAACATGCTAATGCATGCCACAAGAAGAAAGATGACAAGTAACATGCTAATGCATGCCACAAGAAGAAAGATGACAAGTAACATGCTAATGCAGGCCACCAGGAGAAAGATGACAAGTAACATGATAATGCATGCCACAAGAAGAAAGATGAAAAGTAACATGCTAATGCATGCCACAAGAAGAAAGATGACAAGTAACATGCTAATGCATGGCACAAGAAGAAAGATGACAAATAACATGCTAATTCATGCCACAAGAAGAAAGATGACAAATAACATGATAATGCATGCCACAAGAAGAAAGATGACAAGTAACATGCTAATGCATGCCACAAGAAGAAAGATGACAAATAACATGCTAATTCATGCCACAAGAAGAAAGATGACAAATAACATGATAATGCATGCCACAAGAAGAAAGATGACAAGTAACATGCTAATGCATGCCACAAGAAGAAAGATGACAAGTAACATGCTAATGAATGCCACAAGAAGAAAGATGACAAGTAACATGATAATGCAGGCCACAAGAAGAAAGATGACAAGTAACATGCTAATGAATCCCACAAGAAGAAAGATGGCAAGTAACATGATAATGCATGCCACAAGAAGAAAGGTGACAAGTAACATGCTAATGCATGCCACAAGAAGAAAGATGACAAGTAACATGCTAATGCATGCCACAAGAAGAAAGATGACAAGTAACATGATAATGCAGGCCACAAGAAGAAAGATGACAAGTAACATGCTAATGCATGCCACAAGAAGAAAGATGACAAGTAACATGCTAATGCATGCCACAAGAAGAAAGATGACAAGTAATATGATAATGCAGGCCACAAGAAGAAAGATGACAAGTAACATGCTAATGCGTCCCACAAGAAGAAAGATGGCAAGTAACATGATAATGCATGCCACAAGAAGAAAGATGACAAGTAACATGCTAATGCATGCCACAAGAAGAAAGATGACAAGTAACATGCTAATGCATGCCACAAGAAGAAAGATGACAAGTAACATGATAATGCATGCCACAAGAAGAAAGATGACAAGTAACATGCTAATGCATGCCACAAGAAGAAAGATGACAAGTAACATGCTAATGCAGGCCACAAGAAGAAAGATGACAAGTAACATGCTAATGCAGGCCACAAGAAGAAAGATGACAAGTAACATGCTAATGCATGCCACAAGAAGAAAGATGACAAGTAACATGCTAATGCATGCCACAAGAAGAAAGATGACAAGTAACATGCTAATGCATGCCACAAGAAGAAAGATGACAAGTAACATGCTAATGCAGGCCACCAGGAGAAAGATGACAAGTAACATGATAATGCATGCCACAAGAAGAAAGATGACAAGTAACATGCTAATGCATGCCACAAGAAGAAAGATGACAAGTAACATGCTAATGCATGCCACAAGAAGAAAGATGACAAGTAACATGCTAATGCCATGCCACAAGAAGAAAGATGATAGCAAGTAACATGCTAATGCATGCCAGCAAGAAGAAAGATGACGAAAGTAACATGCTAATAGCAGGCCACAAGGAAGAAAGATGAATAGTAACTATGATAAGCAATGCCACAAGAAAAAGATGACACGTAACATGCTATAATGCATTGCCACAAGAAGATAAGTGACAAGTAACATGTCGAAATGCATGCCACAAGAAGAAAGATGACAAGTAACATGCAGTAATGCATGCCACAAGAAGTAAGATGACAATTACATGCTAATTCATGCCACCAGAGAAAGATGACAACATAACAATGATACTTGCAATGCCACAAGAAGAAAGTATGAAAAGTAACAATGCTAATGCATGCCACAAGAAGGAAAGATGACAAGTAACATGCTAAATGCATGCACAAGAAGAAAGATGACAAGTAACATGCTAATAGCATGCACAAGAAGGAAAGATGACAAGTAACATGATAATGCATGCCACAAGAAGAAAGATGACAAGTAACATGCTAATGCATGCCACAAGAAGAAATATGACAAGTAACATGCTAATGCATGCAACAAGAAGAAAGATGACAAGTAACATGCTAATGCATGCCACAAGAAGAAAGATGACAAGTAACCAGCTGTGCATGCCACAAGAAGAAAGATGACAAGTAACATGCTAATGCATGCCACAAGAAGAAAGATGACAAGTAACATGATAATGCAGGCCACAAGAAGAAAGATGACAAGTAACATGCTAATGCATGCCACAAGAAGAAAGATGACAAGTAACATGCTAATGCATGCCACAAGAAGAAAGATGACAAGTAACATGCTAATGCATGCCACAAGAAGAAAGATGACAAGTAACATGCTAATGCATGCCACAAGAAGAAAGATGACACGTAACATGCTAATGCATGCCAGAAGAAGAAAGATGACAAGTAACATGCTAATGCATGCCACAAGAAGAAAGATGACAAGTAACATGCTAATCGCAGGCCACCAGAAGAAAGATGACAAGTAACATGCTAATGCATGCCACAAGAAGAAAGATGACAAGTAACATGCTAATGCATGCCACAAGAAGAAAGATGACAAGTAACATGCTAATGCAGGCCACCAAGAAGAAAGATGACAAGTAACATGCTAATGCAGGCCACCAGGAGAAAGATGACAAGTAACATGATAATGCATGCCACAAGAAGAAAGATGACAAGTAACATTGCTAATGCATGCCGACAAGAAGAAAGATGACAAGTAACATGCTAATGCATGCCACAAGAAGAAAGATGGACAAGTAACATGCTAATGCATGCCACAAGAAGAAAGATGACAAGTAACATGCTAATGCATGCCACAAGAAGAAAGATGACAAAGTAACATGATAATGCATGCCACAAGAAGAAAGATGACAAAGTAACATGATAATGCATGCCCACAAGAAGAAAGATGACAAGTAACAGTGCTAATGCATGCCACAAGAAGAAAGATGACAAGTAACATGATAATGCATGCCACAAGAAGAAAGGTGACAAATAACATGATAATGCATGCCACAAGAAGAAAGATGACAAATAACATGATAATGCATGCCACAAGAAGAAAGATGACAAATAACATGATAATGCATGCCACAAGAAGAAAGATGACAAATAACATGCTAATGCATGCCACAAGAAGAAAGATGGCAAATAACATGATAATGCATGCCACAAGAAGAAAGATGACAAGTAACATGCTAATGCATGCCACAAGAAGAAATATGACAAGTAACATGCTAATGCATGCCACAAGAAGAAAGATGACAAGTAACATGCTAATGCATGCCACAAGAAGAAAGATGACAAGTAACATGCTAATGCATGCCACAAGAAGAAAGATGACAAGTAACATGCTAATGCATGCCACAAGAAGAAAGATGACAAGTAACATGATAATGCAGGCCACAAGAAGAAAGATGACAAGTAACATGCTAATGCATGCCACAAGAAGAAAGATGACAAGTAACATGCTAATGCATGCCACAAGAAGAAAGATGACAAGTAACATGCTAATGAATGCCACAAGAAGAAAGATGACAAGTAACATGATAATGCAGGCCACAAGAAGAAAGATGACAAGTAACATGCTAATGAATCCCACAAGAAGAAAGATGGCAAGTAACATGATAATGCATGCCACAAGAAGAAAGGTGACAAGTAACATGCTAATGCATGCCACAAGAAGAAAGATGACAAGTAACATGCTAATGCATGCCACAAGAAGAAAGATGACAAGTAACATGATAATGCATGCCACAAGAAGAAAGATGACAAGTAACATGCTAATGCATGCCACAAGAAGAAAGATGACAAGTAACATGCTAATGCATGCCACAAGAAGAAAGATGACAAGTAACATGCTAATGCAGGCCACAAGAAGAAAGATGACAAGTAACATGCTAATGCATGCCACAAGAAGAAAGATGACAAGTAACATGCTAATGCATGCCTTAAGAAGAAAGATGACAAGTAACATGCTAATGCATGCCACAAGAAGAAAGATGACAAGTAACATGCTAATGCAGGCCACCAGGAGAAAGATGACAAGTACATGATAATGCATGCCACAAGAAGAAAGATGACAAGTACATGCTAATGCATGCCACAAGAAGAAAGATGACAAGTAACATGCTAATGCATGCCACAAGAAGAAAGATGACAAGTAACATGCTAATGCATGCCACAAGAAGAAAGATGACAAATAACATGCTAATTCATGCCACAAGAAGTAAAGATGACAAATAACATGATAATGCATGCCACAAGAAGAAAGATGACAAATAACATGATAATGCATGCCACAAGAAGAAAGATGACAAGTAACATGATAATGCATGCACAAGAAGAAAGATGACAAGTAACATGCTAATGCATGCCACAAGAAGAAAGATGACAAGTAACATGATAATGCATGCCACAAGAAGAAAGATGGCAAGTAACATGATAATGCATGCCACAAGAAGAAAGATGACAAGTAACATGCTAATGCATGCCACAAGAAGAAAGATGACAAGTAACATGCTAATGCATGCTGCACAAGAAGAAAGATGAAAAGTAACATGATAATGCATGCCACAAGAAGAAAGATGACACGTAACATGCTAATGCATGCCACAAGAAGAAAGATGACAAGTAACAGCTAATGCAGGCCACAAGAAGAAAAGATGACAAGTAACATGCTAAGCATGCCACAAGAAGAAAGATGACAAGTAACATGCTAATGCAGGGCCACCAGGGAGAAAGATGACAAGTAACATGATAATGCATGCCACAAGAAGAAAGATGAAAAGTAACATGCTAATGCATGCCACAAGAAGAAAGATGACAAGTAACATGCTAATGCATGGCACAAGAAGAAAGATGACAAATAACATGCTAATTCATGCCACAAGAAGAAAGATGACAAATAACATGATAAATGCATGCCACAAGAAGAAAGATGACAAGTAACATGCTAATGCATGCCACAAGAAGAAAGATGACAAATAACATGCTAATTCATGCCACAAGAAGAAAGATGACAAATAACATGATAATGCATGCCACAAGAAGAAAGATGACAAATAACATGATAATGCATGCCACAAGAAGAAAGATGACAAGTAACATGCTAATGCATGCCACAAGAAGAAAGGAAGACAATTAACATGCTAATGCATGCCACAAGAAGAAAGATGACAAGTAACATGCTAATGCATGCCACAAGAAGAAAGATACAAGTAACATGCTAATGCATGCCACAAGAAGAAAGATGACAAGTAACATGCTAATGACATGCCACAAGAAGAAAGATGACAAGTAACATGCTAATGCATGCCACAAGAAGAAAGATGACAAGTACCATGATAATGCAGGCCACAAGAAGAAAGATGACAAGTAACATGCTAATGCATGCCACAAGAAGAAAGATGACAAGTAACATGCTAATGCATGCCACAAGAAGAAAGATGACAAGTAACATGATAATGCAGGCCACAAGAAGAAAGATGACAAGTAACATGCTAATGCGTCCCACAAGAAGAAAGATGGCAAGTAACATGATAATGCATGCCACAAGAAGAAAGATGACAAGTAACATGCTAATGCATGCCACAAGAAGAAAGATGACAAGTAACATGCTAATGCATGCCACAAGAAGAAAGATGACAAGTAACATGATAATGCATGCCACAAGAAGAAAGATGACAAGTAACATGCTAATGCATGCCACAAGAAGAAAGATGACAAGTAACATGCTAATGCAGGCCACAAGAAGAAAGATGACAAGTAACATGCTAATGCATGCCACAAGAAGAAGATGACAAGTAACATGCTAATGCATGCCACAAGAAGAAAGATGACAAGTAACATGCTAATGCATGCCACAAGAAGAAAGATGACAAGTAACATGCTAATGCATGCCACAAGAAGAAAGATGACAAGTAACATGCTAATGCAGGCCACCAGGAGAAAGATGACAAGTAACATGATAATGCATGCCACAAGAAAGAAAGATGACAAGTAACATGCTAATGCATGCACAAGAAGAAAGATGACAAGTAACATGCTAATGCATGCCACAAGAAGAAAGATGGCAAGTAACATGATAATGCATGCCACAAGAAGAAAGATGACAAGTAACATGCTAATGCATGCCACAAGAAGAAAGATGACAAGTAACATGCTAATGCATGCCACAAGAAGAAAGATGAAAAGTAACATGATAATGCATGCCACAAGAAGAAAGATGACACGTAACATGCTAATGCATGCCACAAGAAGAAAGATGACAAGTAACATGCTAATGCAGGCCACAAGAAGAAAGATGACAAGTAACATGCTAATGCATGCCACAAGAAGAAAGATGACAAGTAACATGCTAATGCAGGCCACCAGGAGAAAGATTACAAGTAACATGATAATGCATGCCACAAGAAGAAAGATGAAAAGTAACATGCTAATGCATGCCACAAGAAGAAAGATGACAAGTAACATGCTAATGCATGGCACAAGAAGAAAGATGACAAATAACATGCTAATTCATGCCACAAGAAGAAAGATGACAAATAACATGATAATGCATGCCACAAGAAGAAAGATGACAAGTAACATGCTAATGCATGCCACAAGAAGAAATATGACAAGTAACATGCTAATGCATGCAACAAGAAGAAAGATGACAAGTAACATGCTAATGCATGCCACAAGAAGAAAGATGACAAGTAACCAGCTGTGCATGCCACAAGAAGAAAGATGACAAGTAACATGCTAATGCATGCCACAAGAAGAAAGATGACAAGTAACATGATAATGCAGGCCACAAGAAGAAAGATGACAAGTAACATGCTAATGCATGCCACAAGAAGAAAGATGACAAGTAACATGCTAATGCATGCCACAAGAAGAAAGATGACAAGTAACATGCTAATGCATGCCACAAGAAGAAAGATGACAAGTAACATGCTAATGCATGCCACAAGAAGAAAGATGACACGTAACATGCTAATGCATGCCAGAAGAAGAAAGATGACAAGTAACATGCTAATGCATGCCACAAGAAGAAAGATGACAAGTAACATGCTAATGCAGGCCACCAGGAGAAAGATGACAAGTAACATGCTAATGCATGCCACAAGAAGAAAGATGACAAGTAACATGCTTATGCATGCCACAAGAAGAAAGATGACAAGTAACATGCTTATGCACGCCACAAGAAGAAAGATGACAAGTAACATGCTAATGCAGGCCACCAGGAGAAAGATGACAAGTAACATGATAATGCATGCCACAAGAATAAAGATGACAAGTAACATGCTAATGCATGCCACAAGAAGAAAGATGACAAGTAACATGCTAATGCATGCCACAAGAATAAAGATGACAAGTAACATGCTAATGCATGCCACAAGAAGAAAGATGACAAGTAACATGCTAATGCATGCCACAAGAAGAAAGATGACAAATAACATGATAATGCATGCCACAAGAAGAAAGATGACAAATAACATGATAATGCATGCCACAAGAAGAAAGATGACAAATAACATGATAATGCATGCCACAAGAAGAAAGATGACAAATAACATGATAATGCATGCCACAAGAAGAAAGGTGACAAATAACATGATAATGCATGCCACAAGAAGAAAGATGACAAATAACATGATAATGCATGCCACAAGAAGAAAGATGACAAATAACATGATAATGCATGCCACAAGAAGAAAGATGACAAATAACATGCTAATGCATGCCACAAGAAGAAAGATGGCAAATAACATGATAATGCATGCCACAAGAAGAAAGATGACAAGTAACATGCTAATGCATGCCACAAGAAGAAATATGACAAGTAACATGCTAATGCATGCCACAAGAAGAAAGATGACAAGTAACATGCTAATGCATGCCACAAGAAGAAAGATGACAAGTAACATGCTAATGCATGCCACAAGAAGAAAGATGACAAGTAACATGCTAATGCATGCCACAAGAAGAAAGATGACAAGTAACATGATAATGCAGGCCACAAGAAGAAAGATGACAAGTAACATGCTAATGCATGCCACAAGAAGAAAGATGACAAGTAACATGCTAATGCATGCCACAAGAAGAAAGATGACAAGTAACATGCTAATGAATGCCACAAGAAGAAAGATGACAAGTAACATGATAATGCAGGCCACAAGAAGAAAGATGACAAGTAACATGCTAATGAATCCCACAAGAAGAAAGATGGCAAGTAACATGATAATGCATGCCACAAGAAGAAAGGTGACAAGTAACATGCTAATGCATGCCACAAGAAGAAAGATGACAAGTAACATGCTAATGCATGCCACAAGAAGAAAGATGACAAGTAACATGATAATGCATGCCACAAGAAGAAAGATGACAAGTAACATGCTAATGCATGCCACAAGAAGAAAGATGACAAGTAACATGCTAATGCATGCCACAAGAAGAAAGATGACAAGTAACATGCTAATGCAGGCCACAAGAAGAAAGATGACAAGTAACATGCTAATGCATGCCACAAGAAGAAAGATGACAAGTAACATGCTAATGCATGCCTTAAGAAGAAAGATGACAAGTAACATGCTAATGCATGCCACAAGAAGAAAGATGACAAGTAACATGCTAATGCAGGCCACCAGGAGAAAGATGACAAGTAACATGATAATGCATGCCACAAGAAGAAAGATGACAAGTAACATGCTAATGCATGCCACAAGAAGAAAGATGACAAGTAACATGCTAATGCATGCCACAAGAAGAAAGATGACAAGTAACATGCTAATGCATGCCACAAGAAGAAAGATGACAAGTAACATGCTAATTCATGCCACAAGAAGAAAGATGACAAATAACATGATAATGCATGCCACAAGAAGAAAGATGACAAATAACATGATAATGCATGCCACAAGAAGAAAGATGACAAGTAACATGATAATGCATGCCACAAGAAGAAAGATGACAAGTAACATGCTAATGCATGCCACAAGAAGAAAGATGACAAGTAACATGCTAATGCATGCCACAAGAAGAAAGATGGCAAGTAACATGATAATGCATGCCACAAGAAGAAAGATGACAAGTAACATGCTAATGCATGCCACAAGAAGAAAGATGACAAGTAACATGCTAATGCATGCCACAAGAAGAAAGATGAAAAGTAACATGATAATGCATGCCACAAGAAGAAAGATGACACGTAACATGCTAATGCATGCCACAAGAAGAAAGATGACAAGTAACATGCTAATGCAGGCCACAAGAAGAAAGATGACAAGTAACATGCTAATGCATGCCACAAGAAGAAAGATGACAAGTAACATGCTAATGCAGGCCACCAGGAGAAAGATGACAAGTAACATGATAATGCATGCCACAAGAAGAAAGATGAAAAGTAACATGCTAATGCATGCCACAAGAAGAAAGATGACAAGTAACATGCTAATGCATGGCACAAGAAGAAAGATGACAAATAACATGCTAATTCATGCCACAAGAAGAAAGATGACAAATAACATGATAATGCATGCCACAAGAAGAAAGATGACAAGTAACATGCTAATGCATGCCACAAGAAGAAAGATGACAAATAACATGCTAATTCATGCCACAAGAAGAAAGATGACAAATAACATGATAATGCATGCCACAAGAAGAAAGATGACAAATAACATGATAATGCATGCCACAAGAAGAAAGATGACAAGTAACATGCTAATGCATGCCACAAGAAGAAAGATGACAAGTAACATGCTAATGCATGCCACAAGAAGAAAGATGACAAGTAACATGCTAATGCATGCCACAAGAAGAAAGATGACAAGTAACATGCTAATGCATGCCACAAGAAGAAAGATGACAAGTAACATGCTAATGCATGCCACAAGAAGAAAGATGACAAGTAACATGCTAATGCATGCCACAAGAAGAAAGATGACAAGTAACATGATAATGCAGGCCACAAGAAGAAAGATGACAAGTAACATGCTAATGCATGCCACAAGAAGAAAGATGACAAGTAACATGCTAATGCATGCCACAAGAAGAAAGATGACAAGTAATATGATAATGCAGGCCACAAGAAGAAAGATGACAAGTAACATGCTAATGCGTCCCACAAGAAGAAAGATGGCAAGTAACATGATAATGCATGCCACAAGAAGAAAGATGACAAGTAACATGCTAATGCATGCCACAAGAAGAAAGATGACAAGTAACATGCTAATGCATGCCACAAGAAGAAAGATGACAAGTAACATGATAATGCATGCCACAAGAAGAAAGATGACAAGTAACATGCTAATGCATGCCACAAGAAGAAAGATGACAAGTAACATGCTAATGCAGGCCACAAGAAGAAAGATGACAAGTAACATGCTAATGCATGCCACAAGAAGAAAGATGACAAGTAACATGCTAATGCATGCCACAAGAAGAAAGATGACAAGTAACATGCTAATGCATGCCACAAGAAGAAAGATGACAAGTAACATGCTAATGCATGCCACAAGAAGAAAGATGACAAGTAACATGCTAATGCATGCCACAAGAAGAAAGATGACAAGTAACATGCTAATGCATGCCACAAGAAGAAAGATGACAAGTAACATGCTAATGCATGCCACAAGAAGAAAGATGACAAGTAACATGCTAATGCATGCCACAAGAAGAAAGATGACAAGTAACATGCTAATGCATGCCACAAAGAAGAGTGTCCTTAAAAGCCATGTCACTTGCCTCATCAGTGTTGTGCAATGAGGATGAAAAACAAAAAACGTTTATGCATAGGTGTTTATCTGTATATGTCTTTTTTTAATCCAGCTTTATTGCAATGTATACATGCACGGCAAACCAATACTTACAGTGAAATATAGGCAGCTGAATCTTTTCAAAAGTAACAGAAGAAATAACTAATAAAATAATAAACTAAAATGACATATTGTAACAAAACTTGTCCTCCTAAAATCCTATAATCAATGTTTCATTTGTGGTTCTTCCTTTGTGTAACCTATTGATGATCCCCATAGGGTCTAAGGCCATTTATATTGTCACCACAGAACATACCACATACCTTAAAGGGACAGGAAACCCCAACATTTTCATTTATGATTTGGATAAAACATACCATTTTAAAAAAGAACTTTTCAATTTTCTTCTATTATCATATTTGCTTCATTCTCTTGTTATCCTTTACTTAAGGAAAAGCATTGCACTACTGGCAGGAAGCTGAACACATCTAGTTAGCCAATCACAAGAGACAAATGTGTGTAGGCACCAATCAACAGCTAGCTCCCACTAGTGTAGGATATGTGCATATTCTTTTTTAACAAGGGATACAAAGAGAAAGAAGCACATTTGAGAATATAATTTTGACTTTCCTGTCCCTTTAAAAGCCCTGGGTTTAATTTTAATTTAATTCTGTGATTTAAGATATGTCTCCTGAGTCTGTATAAGGATATAAGTATCCATTGTGTGATATTGGCAGTAATAGTATTTAATTGCACTATTTAGCATGATTTGAAATAAATTCTTTATTTCAAGTGAAGGCAATTTGAGTAATTTATTCAAGAGCCATATTAAGGGGTCAAATGGGCAAGTAACTTAAAGTGCTTGTTATATTTCTGTAATTACAGTTACCCACAATTTACAGACTATGGGGCAACACCACCATATGTGTCCCATAGTGCTGTTAACATGCCCATACCTCTATTGCTCCTGTGAGGAAGTAAACAATGCACTTTTTGTAGAGTATAATTAAATTCAAAGCAAAGCTAATACTGATGAGGATATTCCAGTAAAATCATATTCCTCAAGTCTCTCAGCTCTCCATGCTTGGGGTGTGAGTATTTTATAGATTAGGGAGACTGGGGAGGAGGAGGAGGAGGAACATCATTTTCATAGTTGGTCAAGGATTTAAAGGGACAGTCAACACCAAAATTGTTATTGTTTAAAAGGATAGATAACGCCTTTACTACCCATTCCTCAGCTTTACACAACCAACATTGTTATATTAATATACTTTATAACATTTAAACCTCTAGATTTCTGCCTGTTTCTAAGCCACTACAGACAGCCTCTTATCACATTTTTATTAGCTTTTCACAACAGGAGACTGCTAGTTCATGTGGGCCATATAGATAACATTGTGCTCACGCCCGTGAAGTTGTGCACAACACAGCAATAACTGGCTAAATTGCAAGTCAATAGAGATTGATAGATAGATAGATAGATAGATAGATAGATAGATAGATAGATAGATAGATAGATAGATAGATATTCTTTGGAGCATACGCAAAAAGGCTCAGGAGCATGCATGTTACATAAGAGCTCTATATGTATAATGTTTCAAACATTGGAGTTGATCACAATCCTCTAAAAAATTATAACTAGATTTTTATCTACAAAAAACCCCATAGACTTTATAGTTGAATTTTTAAGCTTTTGAGCCTATTTCTATACGTTCTCATGGGAAAGAGCTACGTTTCACCTAACTGCAAAATTTCACACTATTTTTTAATATAGGAAACTGATTGAAAAGTTTTAATATTTAATCATATTTATTTTTATTTCTAAAATAAATTGTATATTGGATCATTGAGGTATTGGTTACCTAAGTGCAAAATAATAAATTCTTACCTTGCAATATTTCCTTTTGTTTAAAGAGCTTGCAGTTTGTGGGAGAGACTGCATCAGAGGGGTTGTGGCCATAGGAGACCATTTCAAGAGGACATGGTTATTCGTGGACACTGGGTTTGTCTAGGTGGACCATGGGCATGGCTCAGGCAGTCCCTTAAAACTGGGCAACTGAAAGATTTTTTGTGGGGGGAAGCAGGCCAGACCTCCCAACCTATGACAATCCCACAGGATGAGGGACAGCATACACTGTCGGCATTTATCATTGAACCAGCATTTCTTGTGAACTGCTGGTGCAATGCCGCCCCTGCAGATTCGCAGCCAATCAGACGCTAGCAGGGGGTGTCAATCAACCCGATCATATAGGATCGGGTTGATTTCTGTCCGCTGCCTCAGAGCAGGTGGACAAGTTATGGAGCAGTGGTCTTTAGACCGCTGCTTCATAACTGCTGTTTCCGGCGAACGCATCAAGCTCCATATGGAGCTTGATAAATTGGCGCCTAAGTATACAAGTTCAGCTAAAATAAAGTCCACATAAAGTAGATTCAGACAGGCAGAACATAATGTAGGATTATCTTTTGAAAAGGGGAAGGTATGTTTGTTAATTTTGACTCATACAAGAAACCTTTGATCTCCCCTATGATCTAGTTGTTATTATTATTACTACTAGTAGTACTTGTATTATTATTTATTTATACAGCTACAACATGTTAATCATTTGTGCATTTTAGTGTAATAGTCAACTGAGAAAAGCATTGTGTATACAAATGGTTAAAAATGCAATTTCCTCTAATGGTCTAATTATTGACAGTGGTATGTTTTAATCGTGTCATTTTGTAGATTAACAATTTTGAAACCAGAGCTGACAGCTGGTAATGTTAATAATAATGTTTAAGTTGGGTGGTGTTTGATTATACTGGGTGCATCCTGACAGTCTATGTGATGACAATGATCAGCTAATCCTTATATTAATGTGATGGTAAACTTAGAGCAGCTGCTAATAATAATCTTATAGAGTGACATTTAGAATGCTAATCTATCATTTTTATTTTTTTAGAAAAAGGCTTATAAATGTTTTTTTTTCTTGTAAAACAATTACACTTGCAGGTCTTTCCCCAACGGCCCCCTCTTGTTGTCGTTTTTTTCTTCTGGTGATGTATCTAACTGTTACCCAATCACCAGCTTAGGCATGTGGCTCATTGTTTTCTATGAGGGGCTTTCTAAATAGTTCCAAACATGCTTTTTTTTTCACCAAGGGAGTGACCATTACGGTAACAATGAACAGCGAATTGGAACTCTTGTTCCAATTCACTGTTCATTTATATTGCTGTCTTTACGTGTTTACTTGTATTGCTGTGAAATGGATGTTACACAGTGTATATTACTATGTGTATGCAATGCCCAAAGTGTCTATCTGTAAAGCAGCTTTCTAACAGGATCGCACACTGCCAATTATATATAAAGCGGGTGGGACCGATCTATACATCACTACAGTACAGAAATAGAACAGCAAGGGGGAGAAGGGAAAAATTAAATTGAGGAAAGAATATAATTAAGTTTACAATAAAATTATGTCAAATTACAAACAAAAAACAGGGCAGATTGATTGAAAAACTAATTTAGGATCTAAAGGTAAGTTAATACAATGTTAAATTTACCATCACTTTAACATCTTATCTAGCCCTGTACTGTTATTGGTTCACAAAGTTGCAAAACATCTAAAATATGATGGAAAATGTTATGTTCTTCTTCATAATGTAACATTTACATTTCTGATCCAAGCTAATTGATTGGTTACTTTGTGTGACTGCTGCTCTTGATTGGCTCACTAACTGTGTGTTATACTTAGAAGTTGCATTTAACTTTAACCCCCTTGCAAGGTTCAAACACAAAAGTGGTTAAACAGCCGTGTCTGCTCTGGATTAGCAATAGTCTGTGACCACGGGTTACATAAATAGGCTTGCAGGGTCAGTTAAATACAGGCTTGCAGGGTCAGTACTGCTAAAAGTGAACATTTATAAATTAGAGCATGTGATATTTAAACTACAATGTTGATTTAATTAAAAGGTTTATTGCAAAGTGCCTTGAAAAATTAAACAAAGTACTGGTAGAGCCATGTGTTAGGGTTATAATGATATGTTACATTAATTTCTTCCATATAATAAATATGTAGTTCAACTTTCACGTGGAATTCTAAGAGATCCCAGCTGTCCTGCAATATGCAGGATTGACACGGTTTGGAACCTCTGTGCCACTGTCCATCCTGCAGTTTTCCTATCATGACAAATCTCCTGGTTTCCAAAGTGAAACCAGAGAATTCCAAACTCCACCTACAGCCCACCCAACTCCTCCCACAGTCAACCCTACCCACCCTCTAGATGCACACATGGTACAATGATGTATCTGAGTTATTGCACATATCCAGAAATACATGATTTTCTGTCTCTTACATCTACACTTGTGTACTGTTGCTGCTTAGATGGGAAATGACATGCACATTCGGAACTTTAACTCCTTTTTTCAACCCAATAACGGACACGACACATGAACATTAGGGTGAAAAGGCCGCAGCCCGCATTTATTGAAATACAACATAACATAATTTCAACCTCATAATAAATCACAAACACCCATGGGTGCAGCCTCCCAACTCATCCCATGTGCCTTCCACAGGCTATTGCCAGGCACGCCCCCAAGCCTCACATCTCTCCCCCCTTTTAGGGGAGGTCCCATTTGAACTTTTAAAAGCCTCATAAGGCTACACCCGCCACTGCTGCGACAACCTCATAACAACAACTAGGGAGGGAGGGAGGAAGCCTCTTTCCTGCTTTACTAAAACTGATTTCAGCTGACCCCACCTACTTAACTGCTCCCTAACACCTCCCCCTTTACCCACCAACTCTGCCTAGCAACACCTGGCTGCACTGTCCTCCATTGCTGTCATTAACCCCTCCAGTCCAGTCTGTTCTTGTGGGGTTCTATTGACATGCACATTCGGAACTTCAACTCCTTTTTCCCACCCAAAAACTGACACGACACATGAACATTAGGGTGAAAAGGCTGCATCCCGTATTTATTGAAATACAACATAATGTAATTTCAACCTCATAATAAATCACAAACCCCCATGGGTGCAGCCTCCCAACTCATCCCACGTGCCTTCCACAGGCTATTGCCAGGCATGCTCCCTTTTAAGGGTGGTCCCATTTGAACTTTTAAAAGCCTCATAAGGCTACACCCACCACAGCCCGGCCTGCGGCCCGGGCACCACTCATAAGGGCTAAGGCCTTTTGCACCCCTTCTCTCAAACTGAAATTGAATAAATGGAGCCCTAGCTCATTGAGGTGCACCCTGTCCGTTAGGAAGAAACACCTCCCCGACTCCCCTTCAAATTCCATGTGACGGACCCCTACCAGCTGGGCAACAAAACCAGACATTGATCTATTAACCTTCTTTCTAGAATTTTCCAGTCTTCTAACATCCCAAGCCACTCTCCAACTCAACCTAGTCACCATCTCTGACCACACAATGACCACCTGGGGGAACAATTCTTTTAGGCGCCATAATCCCCTTCTCATTTTGTCCACTAGCTCCTTCTGCGCTATAACCCCAAGGTTTCCCCCCCCCCCGCATGAATGACCAGAATGTCAGGGGGCCTATAAAGCCTAGTAACTCACTCACCCATCCCATCACCTGATCCCACTTTAACCCCTGTACCCCAAACCACTTCACTAACAACCTAGTAACTGGAAAACTCAGCTGGATCCCTGCATCCTTCACCGCTGCTGCATTTCGGGCCCAATAAATGTAGGAGTGACCCGCTATCCAACAATGTAACGGATCTGTGGAAACACAAAACTAGACTCTCAGATCGGGCCTCACATATCTCTTATAACATCCCAATTTCCATCTCCCCACATTCATCACCACCTTCTTACTCAAACCCAGGTCATGGGCCTCAGTCACTGCCCCAATACGGAACATATGACTCTGAAAATCCCTGGGATACACCCCAACTACCACCAACACTAGCTTGAGCACTGCCCCAAACTGAAACTTAGACAACACACTTCCATCCTCATGCATCAGAAGGGGGCCTTCCCCCACCGGACTCCTAGCAACATACTCCTGCACTGCCACCATGGGACAACATTCCCTCCAAATTGCAAACAGCATTATCCAACGTCCTTTACACGCCTGATCAGTCTTTGACTTCCGGAGCCAGATCAACACCTCCGACTCACTCACCAACACCTCTTTTATCCACACCCCCCGTATCTTTTCTATTCGCCCCGACTAACTCCAAAACCCTAAAGGCCCCGAAAAAGGCCAACACATAAGCTACTCTGAACAACAGGAATTCAAATTCAGAAGCACAAACACTGTCCAAACCTCCCACCACCTTCTTCAAAAAGGAGAACACCAACGGGCGTCTCCTATCCCCTGCCCTTTTAACTCTCTACTAATTCCTCGCACTGCCAACTTAGCCACAAAGTTCTTTGTCAAGTCCCCCCAACCCAATATTTGAAACAGAAACGCTAATGCCGCCACCCTCTTTTTTACCATAGCCTTCGACACCCCCACTCTACCCTATTCCTCAATCCCTTCCACAAGGCAGGACATCCACCTGTCGTACGACAGACCTATCCCTTTGTCCCCATCCACTTAAACCACTGAACCCAAACTGGTGCATAAGACCTCCATGTATTCTGGGCTAAAGCCCCCTTTGCCAGCCTCAATCCCCTAGAAAATTCAACTGCCATAACTCCCCAGGGCATTCCACTCCTTCCGCATCTGCCTCTGGAGCTGCCTCCCGAAACCTCTTCCACTGCAAACGGGAAAGAGGGTCAGCAATTATGTTCAACCTTCCCAGAACATGTACTGCATGAAAAAGCACATTACCCCTCAAGCACTCCAGCACAAACACCCGGGACAGACTTTGCCGTCAACTTATTGATCGCAAACACCACCCCAGGTTGTCCGAGTGAAAGATCACCTTACGGTTCCCCAGGAATTCCTTCCACACCATGACCTCCACCACCAACATCAACAATTCCAGGAACATTAGGTTCCTGGTTAAACCCCCCTCTCTCCAACTCCCCAGCCACATCCATACGCACCATTTGCCATTCAGGTATGCCCTGAAACCCTGGGCACCAGATGCATTTGTGTACAAATGCAGGTCTGCATCCGACTGCACCACCTCTTGAACCATGGACTTGCAGTTGAACTCCTCCAGAAACACCAACCACACCCTCAAATCCTCCTTCAGCTCCCTTGAAAGTCTAACCCTGTGGTGTGGCACCTCTAGGCCCACCGTTGCCAATGAAAATCTCCTCCCAAACACCCTACCAAACGGAATTACCTTGCATGCAAAGTTCAACTTACCAAAAAGAGACTGCTAATCTCTTAGAGTTACCTTACCCTTCTGAACCACCCTAGCAATGACCATTCTCAAATCCTCCACCTTCTCCCTGGGCAAGCTGAACTCCATGCACACCATGTCAATCTGGATTCCCAGAAAGCTCAACACCATAAAAGGACCCTCAATTTTCTCCGCCGCCACTGGGATGCCAAAGAGGGCTGCCACCTCCAGGAATGTGTTCAATAAGTGCTCGCAGTCCCCCGAATCCACCGATCCGACAAACAGAAAATCGTCCAAGTAGTGGACTAGAGAGAACTTCCCCGCTTTGACCTTCACCACCCATTCTCAAAGGAACTGAATTTTTCAAAATATGAGCATAAAATAGAACACCTCATGGGCAAACACAAGTCTACAAAGAACTCCCCTTTAAAATGACAAGCCAACAGGTGGTGACACATCGCGTGCACCGGTAACAGCCGAAAGGCCGCCTCCACATCCACCTTAGCCAACCAGGCTCCCCGTCCAGCCCTCTGAACCACCCGATTAGCCTCATCAAAGGATGCGTACCACACAGCCGTCAAGGATGGGTCAATCCCATCATTAACCGATAACCCTTTCGGATATGAAAGGTGGTGGATCATCCTATACTGCCCCGGCAACTTTTTTGGGACCACCCCAAGGGTGAAACTCACAAACCTGGCAACGACGGGTCCCGAAAGGTGCCCGCCATCCTCCCCAAAACCACTTCCTTCTCCAACTTGGCTTTGAACACCTGTGGAAGCTCCCATGCCGATCTCAAATTCCCGGAAATCCCCACATTCCCCGGTCCCTCAAAAGGAATGATGAAACCGGAGCTAAACCCAGTAAGCAACAGCTCCGCATCCTCCCTTTTTCCTCTCCTCTTAGCGTACCTTAGCCAAGGCAGCATCTCTCTTACCCTCACCGGTGTCCATGCCCGCAACAACCCCTTCACCCCCTTTTCCGGTCCCCTTGTTTCGCTTGAAACATTTTGCTCCTGAATGAGTTCCTCCACACACAGAGCATGTTTGTACTTACATGTGGCTCCAAATCGGCATGCCCCCTCATTAAATTGGAAGCATAAGCCTTTCTTAATGGCCACTGCTGTTGCTCCGACTTCTCCACTCGCGCCTCCCCCAAATCCAGTGCCCCAAAAGGACTGGCCCCTCAACGGTGTCATGAGCTCCAGCCAGACTCCCATCTCCCAGTCGTCCCATCTCATCTCCGGACGAACCGCCATCTGCTGCTGAAACTGTTCGTCATAGCGCCACCACGCTAGACCCCCATAAGTTCTGTGAGCTCCCGAAATCTCATCAAGGTAGCAAAACATTGCCGAACAGTTCTCAGGAAACTTTTCTCCCACCACACTGGCCAAAATGCAAAAGTCCTTAGACCAATTGGCGAAAGTCTTCAGCAATTTTCTCCATCTCTTCTTCCTCTCCTCCTCCTCCTTCATTCCCTGTTCCACCTTTGGGTCCTCCTTCACCTCTATAAAATTGTCCAGCGGGAGCAAGGAAAACAATTCCACAAACTCCCGCTTCCAAATCTTGTCTTTGACCTCCTTACTCAGATGAATCCCCAACGGGCCCACTGAGCATAAACAAGGCTGTCTCAAAGCCTGATCTGCAACCTTTAAGACTTTCCCCGCTGGTGTCACTGCCGACATCCCTTTTTCCCCTACTATCCCCCCGCTGGCTGGCACCTGCCCGCTGACCACAGCCGGCAGTGCCATACTACCAGCCCCCCCGCTGGCTGCAACCTGCCCGCCGGCCACAGCCGTCAGTGCAGTATCACCGCCCCCCCGGGACCCACACCCCCGCGGCCCCCCCCTGCACCGCTTCGTGGTGCCCCATTTACTTCCTTACCCTCCAATGTCGCAGCCAGCTCCTTCAATTCTCTCAACATCATGCCATGCATACCCTCATGTCCCAAACACGCCCTCTCCCCTACAGGGCCCCCACCTTCTCACCTGTGGGCTTTGTCTCTGACAACTCTCTCCTACACTGCCGCTCACAGTCTGCCTCTCCCCATATCCTCGTTCACTGCGTGCCTGCAAAATATTGCTTCTCTGTCTGTCCTGAGCTGAACGCTCCAGTCTACCCCATGTAGGGGACGTGTGCCCCTCCGGCTCCCTGCAGTGCCTCTGAGGCATCATGGTCTAAAAGCCGTGCCACCCTGGACCGGCTCCTGTCTCTCCTAACTTGCCTTTCTGAAGCATGAGCAGCCCTCTGGGAAGGAGGAAAAGTGGTAAGCCTAGCACCCCCACCTGCCTCCCTCTCCCTACCTCCCCTCATCCTCCCTTCCCTTACTCCCCTATGAACCCCTAACACTTCTGCCTCCCTATTCCCCTCTTTCTCCGACACCAGGGAACGAAGAAGCTGCATAACCGCAGCCAAATTTTCTACCTGCGCCGTATTCTCCTGCTCCTTTGCACACTCCACTGCAGGCTCCTCCCCCGCAAAGTTGATGTAGGTCTCCTCAACCCACAGCGCATCCTCCTCCAGCTCCTGTAGCGTAGAATGCGCCAGAGGCAACCCCTGCTGACCTTCAGCGGCACCGTGGACCTCCTCCGGTTCTGAAAATAAAATACAAGACATGTCACTCTCTTGCGTCCCAGCATAACCCCTCCCCCTCATTGCCCCCTCTCCTCCAGCTCTTGTCTGTCTCACCCACACCCCACCTCTCTGAACCCCACTGCCCCTCATTCTCGCTCTATATGTTTACTATAATTTACCTCTACAAAATGTGCTTTTTGCTTACTGTCATTAGACATATTATACTAGTACATATTGTATACATAAAAGGACAATAAACAATAGTTTATATAGGCACTGCATATGACTATGTACAGTGCACTGGTAGTGCCTGTAAAAGAAGGTTTAGAAAAGCTATCTATAACTGTTTTATTGTTGCAGGTATCTTCTGTGTAGCCGGCCTCCTCCATTTAAATGTATATTTTGTTCACTGACAAGGCTGTATGACCCTTGCTTCTGACTATAATGGTAGCTGGCTCTTGCCCCTCTGCATGACAGTAGATAACTACCATTATAGTCAGTCATGAGCAGTGCCAAAGCTAATGTTTACTGTATGTAATGATTACACTCCACATAGTGATATTTTAGTTCAGTGCAGAATATAATTTCTGTCTCTGGCCAAACAGACCAGGTAAATATATATTCATGAGTTGTTTTTTTTAAAGTGTATATGCTAAACTGATCTGTATAAACAGCACCTGCAAATTGTGCTAACAAAATTACACCAGTCTTTAAAAATATTTAGATGTAAATCTTTTGCAGTGCAGTGCCTAACAGATGATAAACACTAGACATTTAAAAATTGACTATAATGTCTCTTTAACCTGAGCCTAGAGCAACGATGTGTCCAGTCGTTTAGCATCATATGACATGTTTGGTCACCTCTGCTTTAGAAGGCATAAGACAGGGGCGTGTCTGGGTGGCGGCCATTTTAAGTCGCAAAAATGGGAGCTCTTCATCTTTCTAAAATAATCCACTGATTAATATAATATAGCTGAGACATCAATGCTTTATATATTATCAATAAGCTTTAACAGGATTAACTGCATCGATTGATATAACCATTGAGTATATTGCCCTGTGAGGAGTCCTATTCCAGGTCATTGAAGAGTTTGGCGGCGGCCTACTTACTACTTTCAATATCCCCACCCGGCCTCCGGGGGTTAAGCAGTATATACCAAACTGCGACATCAAGCCTACCGCAGAATTTTTAGCAACCCATTACTCAGACTAAATATGGAGGATTCTAACCACGAGCTACATATATTTTTAAAGGACTTGGGGAAATTTTTTTTGTCCCAGATGGAAACCTTGATTCTATCTCTGAGGTTGGGAACTGAGCAACCAGCACTAGTAATAGGAGTACCTTGACTACAGCTTGCACATCGCAGTCTGAAGAACTACAACACAAAGTGCCATGCATATTAGCTTCACCTCAGATAACGGTTCCGAGATCGAATATGGAGGTTGTAGATGAAGTAGGAGGTGGCGAGATAATCCCCTCCGTTGTGATCGCATCATGGAACACCAAACAAGTGCCGCTATCATATATCAACCGCACCAGTGGATTCCCTACCCTGACGCCTGCTCTGGTGGATGCGGCTGGTCTGCCGAGGTGCGTGGTCAGTTATTTGCCGAGGGGGACTACAGATAGCAGAGATATGGAGGCCTTGTTTACCTCTTCTCACACTCCTAACAAGCCTCCTGATGACATCAGACATCGCCCTACTCAGAGCACAGAGAGAAGATTTTCTTGTGATTGGTATGTAATGAGAGAGTCGCCTATGCTAGAGGATCCTTACTCAACTATTACTGAACCCAGAACGGCTCAACTACTCCATTATGCTTCTATAAAGCAAGCTCATAGGATTTATGAGTTGTTTCTCTTTCAAGATGTACTGGCTAACTTTCTTAATTACTCGCTCAATAAGTGTTCTCCCTTACGTGCTTTTTTTCCTTTAATTTACGAGTGAGTGTGTGGTTTCTCATCTCTGCATTACAACACTTGGCTGAATAAGGACTGTGTGCGCCTGATATCATTTCCAAAAGAGGAATCGGATAAATAGGGTGAGGAGGAAAAAATGTCACTATACCCTCCACTTTCACGCTAATTTTTTACAGCAAAGACAACCAACACATTGAGAGACATTGACGAGTTTTTATGTCATGTTAACTTAATGTATGTCTGGATAGCAGTGTTTTTATGGAGGGTTTCTCAGTCTATTTGCAGCTCCTTGCAATTACTTCACCCACATGAGCTAATGGATATATGAGGACTGTATTGTCTGTTTTTTCAGTGGACGCTTAGATATAGGATATGTAGTGTTTCCTCACAATAAGTACAATATCCTAATTTTCACCCTATAACAAATTTTTTCCTTGGGGCATTAGCTATACATTTATCTCAGATAATCCCTATATCAACATTGGCATCAACTACATTTTCCCTATGTGTCACTTTATTTTATATTGACTATAGAACATTGCAATATTAATGTCTTGGTAGTCGCACTGTTAGCACAATTGACACCCTCTAAGTACCTAATTATTTAACGATATGTTGGGATAAGTTCTGATCACACAAGCTCATATATATGAGGTATGGGTACCCGCCATTACATGCCTACTTATGACAGATACCTTGATATTAAATGTTTAACTGAATATCTGCTTTAAATACCAGATTGTAGCACTTTTTACGGTAGTATTAATAGCCTTAGCAGAGTTCTTGTACATAAGACCTGTTTACTGGTAGACTGTAGATATATCTTTTTTTTTTAAATTCTTTTAATTAAAGAAACATAGGTACAGTTTAACAAATGTATTCTTACAAAGATGAAAATTGTAGACAATTCATAAATCACGAAAGTCCTTTGTTACTGTTCAATATATAGAAGATATTAGTTCATGTATAACCCATGTTTCTTGTTTTTTCATATACATAACAATAGATAAAACATCTTAACCAAACTAAACACATATTCTAAACACAACCCTAATTGACTCAATGATTTCATAGGTAAGCCAACCCCCCTATCTATATATATATATAGACTAGTTAACGATATGTATGCTACCCAATATCAGAAAATAAACACTTTGGTGCATTTGATTAATCAATGGGCCTGACAGAGCTCAGCTAAGGACAGTTCTCACAGGCATATATGTCAGAGTCTGTTAATGGGTTACATTGTCTGATATTTTACCCTCAATAAACAGTGGGCCAGCCTTAAGATAAGTAGCTATAATTGTCCAGTGTGATATGTGAAGGGCCAAAATCCTTTAGAATGAAGTATCCGGTATAAATCAGTACCTGAATGGGTGTTTACAGGAGTGTTTCAGTTTCCTAGGTGTGTCTGAGGGAAGTGAAATTGGCGGTATTCGCATTATCATCGCATAGATCGTGTTGCAAGTGATTTACAATACATACATAACCAAAATATATGTGAGATATCCACAAGTAGGGTTTAGCAGAGGAATGGAACTATTTGAGAACAAGCCACTACTTTCCACAGAAGTACCTATAGATATTGAGGAATCTGTAATCTGCTGAGGTTCATTTGGATTTTGTCAATTAGAGCACAACAATAAAATAATAAACTATAACAAACCACATTCACCATCGTACCACACAGCATCCAACAAACATACTTACAGGATGGGGTTAATTTATGGGTGTTGGGTATTTTACAGTTAAATCCAGGCTGGCTGGTGTGGGTAAGACAACTAGAACCAATCATATATGTAACAAAAATCCCCACTGCATATTGGCTGGTGTTAAACAAATGCATCCGGATACTTAAAAATGTTAGACATTCCATCCTTGTGCAAAAGCTGGGGGATAAGCATGGATGGAATCAATGTAGTAGTTAACCAGATATATGCTTCCAAGTTGCAGTGTGGGATTGGGGGGGAAACAATAAGGACCTTTCCCTGACCAGGAGCTGTATGTCAACCCAGAAGGGAATCTTATTAGGGTTAGAAACCGTATTATGTAGGTGCTGCTGTATAGGTATCACACATGTAGAAAGGTTTTAGGGGACTTCAATAAATGGGTATGTTCAAAATGGGATGGCGACAATCTAACTAGCTCTTGTTATTGCTATCAGCAAAATGGCTGCTGCAGGAATAAGGTATATGACACCTAAACAATTATATAAAAAACTTGAAGTTATACCGGATCTAAATTACAACAAAAATTGTGGTGAATCATGTGGTAGGTGATAAGGGAGAGTGCAAGACAGTGATTTCAAAAATATGAGCAGTGTTGGCCAAGTCCTAGTGATATTTCAAAGGATTTTTCACTGCTTGCCCCCTAAACCTTCTAATTTTAAACTTAATTAAACAAAGCCCAATAAGGAAAATAACAAAACATAAGACAATTTTATACAGAGACAGACAGCTCTTTCTGCAAAGAAGGGGTCAAAGCATGATACATCTAACTGCCGCCTGTGTGAGGTGCTCTGAAATACTAACAGCGTCAGTATCAAGCTTTATGGAAATTATACAGTGAGCTCAAAAGCAAAGAGCTAGCAAGGCTGACAGAGTATAATAAAGTAATGGTTATCAGATATTTATGCCCTAATTGAGTAGACAAAATAATCAGGGCGATATACTAGCCAGCATTCAAGACAGTCAATCAGTCAGTCAGCCAATGCTCCTTGCTCTGCAGTCATATTCGGCACTGTCCTGAACATGGATTCTCAGTGTGAACTCATGTGCCGATACAGGGCGTCTTGCAGTAGCTCTGCAGAAACCTCTCCAAGCTGCTTCAGGTTTAATGGTAAGCAGTGTAGATGTAAGATTAGTCGTACCTTGATGGTAATTTTGCCATCCTCCACGTTGAACCGTGGACCAATGTTGCATGATAAGGGAATTCTTGGTGCGGTTTATAGGGCTATGGGTGTAATAGGCAGTGCTTCCCTTATTACTCAGGTCCTTATGGTTATGCACCAGAGAGTGTAAGGGGGGCGACGGTAAGCCCCAATACAATTCACAGTATTGCTCAGCAGAAAGTTCCAGTAGCTGCAGGCGTAGGGGAGCCATGGTTATCATTGGTGTCTCCGTCACTGCTCTCGGCTGCGCAAAAGCCAGATCTGGAAGATCGCTCGTTGTCTCATGCGTTGTAGAATGCCGGACAAGGCCAGTGTGGCTTGAAGTGTCTCTTTCCAACTGAGGGGCTTCTTCCGGAATATTCAGTGCTGTGCAAAGATTTGTGCAGGAGGATATAAGCAGATCCAGCCTAGGCATGAAAATGGCTTTTATTTCAGCCAATATTTGGAGGGCTGCATCCGCTTCACCTGTAGTGAGGGTTTCCATTGTCTGTCACTGTGTTGCTTCCCTTTCTAAATATGCAGGTACAAAAGTATGTACAGCGTGGCAGCAGAGCACACGCCACGGCGCCAAATGGCCTTCTTAGTCTTATGCTGCGACCAGGGGCTAGGGCTGATGGAGTGCCCTACACAATTAAAATATTGACTGGCGATGCCCAGAGCAGGGTCTCCCAGTAAGATGTATGATGTGGGGGTCTGGATGGTCTGGAAATACTTAAAAAAAGACCACTTATTTGGCCGATGGTAGCGGAGCTCTTGTAGCTTGCTTCCATCCAGAAGTCCCGCCCACCGGAAGTCCTCAGACTGTAGACATATCTTATACAACATCATTAAGAGGTTCTTATATCTAAACCTTGCAAGTATTAAATAGCCTCTTAAGAGAGCTGAATAGGTGTATTCTTATCAGCAGGAAATAGCACTTACACTGTTTGAAAAGTGTACCAAGCACACATATTGTATATCTCTATTCCCTATATATGCTGTCGTTACTGAGACATATGTCAGCTTGTTATATAGGGTTCTTCTACTCATAAGGGCATACTATTACATTATATGCTCCAATCCTGTTCATTTTACACCTTTCCATGGCATCCTGGCTTATTGACCTCCACACCCCCTATATATGTAGCACCCCCCTATTAGAACCTGTTGGCATACAACCCTTATCATGCATAATATTATGGGTAGATAAACCATTACTCAATATTGGCAGTTCAGACATAACCCTTTTTCATGCAAACATAATCCTTGCCTATATCATTGTGGTTTATATTATTATATTACCCTTTGTTTATTTCATTTATGTTAGCAGTTGCTAATCTCCAAGAGAGACCATGTATATCAGTTGAGACCCTCCCCAGTTTAAGGTTTTATCATCAGGATACAAGAGTGACTGGGTCCAGGTTGGGAGATTTTACATTATAGTCTTCTTATTGTGTAAAAAATTGTATCTCTCATCTCTAATTGCATGTTATTATTCTAAATATTTCAGTTGCAAGTATCATTCTAGTAGGCAGTATATCTAGATAAAGAGGTACCATGGTAATCTTGATACATAAAGTAAAATTTAAGGTATCATTAAAATATATGCAATGCATATATGTAAGACATAATAGAATTTTGGTGTGACATGTAATTAGACATATTAGTTACAAGGGTACTCTTGTATTTTTCTTCTCTCATTTACTACATAAGCAGGTTATTATGTTATGGAGATGATATTCATGTTGTATTGTTCTAAATAATGTATTGCCAAATACCTTAATAAAAAAGCTTTGATTTAAAAAAAAAAAGAAGGCATAAGACATATATACTGTATGTAGATAGTTTAGATGATAGATAGATTGATAGAATTAGATTAGATCAGACAGACAGACAGATAGATGATAGACTCATTTGAGTTATGGTGGAGATAAAACCATGAGATTAAAATCCTCCATTACATAAAAGTAAGAGATATCGAATTATTGAATAGGATTTGCTAATTTTCTATTCAATAATTCTATATCTTTCATATATAGTTAGATATTTGTTTGAAAACATACATTCTATACACCTACTTAAAACTGTGCACTGTACATTCTGAATTATTAAATGCACTTTCTGCTTATCAGTAACTATTTATAGCCTTCATGAACATCTATAATATATGTAGAAACTTGTTAAATATTGCTCTGGGTGATGATACGTAGTTTCCTGTGATTGAGCAAACACATCAATGTGTATAAAGATACAAGACAGTCACCTAGGAACTAAACAGATCTGCCTAGAGAGATCTAAGCTTCTGTAAAAAAATAGTGGTAAAGGTTTATAAAATATGAATAGCACAGTCCTTGCTTTTGATATCTAGTCTACTGCCTCTATCTTTTGTTTACAGTAAAGCTGATACTGAATATAACAGTAGTTTCATAATGATGTTATTTAAAGGGACATTCAACTCAAAGATGTTTTGTCATGTATATAAAAAAAAATCTATATAAACATTGTAAGGGACTGTAAAGTCAAAATTAAACTTTCATCATTCAGATAGAGCTTGGAGTTTAAAAAACATGCCAATTTACTTTTACTATCAGTTTTGCTTTGTTCTCTTTGTATTCTTTGTTGCAGGGTAAACAAAGGTTAGCATTGTATGACAGCATCATTTGCACCAATATTTGAGCAAAACACATGTGCACTTTCCTAGGTTTAATCTTCAACAAAGGATACCAAGAGAACAACTTTGATAATATAAATTATTTTGAAAGTTTGTTTTGTTTGTTTTTTAAATTGCACGCTCTGTCTTAAAGGGACAGTCTACACCCGAATTTGTATTGTTTAAAAAGATAGATAATCCCTTTATTACCCATTCCCCAGTTTTGCATAACCACCACAGTTATATTAATACACTTTTTACCTCTGTGATTCCCTTGTATCTAATCCTCTGCAGACTGCCCCTTTATTGCAGTTCTTTTGACAGACTTGCATTTTAGCCAATCGGTGCTGACTCCTAGATAACTCCATGGGTGTGAGCACAATGTTTTCTATATGGCACACATGGACTAACGCTCTCTAGCTGTTAAAAATTGTCAAAATGCATTCAGATAAGAGGCGGCCTTCAATGGCTAAGAAATTAGCCTACCTAGGTTTAACTTTCAACTAAGAATACCAAGAGAACAAAGCAAAATTGATGATAAAAGTACATTGGAAAGTTGTTTAAAATTACATGCCCAATCTTAATCATGAAAGTTTATTTTTGACTAGACTGCCTCTTTAATGAAAGTTTAATTTTAACTTTACTGTCTCTTTAAGTTAAATCTGTTAAAATTGACTTTAAAGCTAATAGGAACTAAAACCTACTGAGCTCTGTTAATTGGCTACAAATAAAATGTATTAGTGTTCATCATCATGCATTAAAAAAGTCTAACACATTTTAAAATGACCTTTTTTACAGGCAGCAAAAAAAAACATACTTCAATGCTTCTTCAAATACCTATCAGTCGTCCTCGTTTGAAAGGACATACATGAAAGCACAGCTGCAGCATAATACAGTGAAGTAACAGCTACAAAACAGCAGTACAGAAAACAAACAAAACCTTGTAGCATTTGTTTAATGGTTTTGTCATCCCATGTGATGCTGGACTTGGTGCCACCAGGAACACGGATTGGTAAGTATGTTATGTGCATGCAGCATTACCTACAAATCATCAGCCGCGCACTTGCGCTGTAGTACAAATTACATATAAAAAAGGTACTAATGCAGCCTCTTTTTTAACACACTTTGCATTTGCAAAGTAGTATGCTGAGGCCACAGATGATACCCATTTATCACGCAGCGATAGCAGCTTAGGAGCCCTGGTGTTTCATGCTCACTTGGAGCAAGCCTGAAATGCTAGTTAAGACTTTTGCTACTTAACCTCTACACAACATTTTAGGTGGCAGATTGCAAGCATCCAGATTGGATTGGGATGATTGACAGCCCCTTCTGCACGCGATGGAGGCAGTGGATTGTGCACTGTTAAATACGCGCAGTATACTGCCCGGTCACTGCAAGGCTGGGCAAACGAGGTTTGTGACAGCGAATGATAAATGGAGCCCGATCCTGACATGTTCCTTTAAGTAAGCAGGGTTTTATCAGCATGCTCCTTTTTATGTTTTTAAAGTTCCTCCACAATGGCATCTACTTATAAAGCCGTCAACTTACTTGCATTCGATGGCACCAATACGCTTGCCTAGATCGCCTAACATCGCGGCCGCGGACCTGAATACGTTCTCCAAAGTTACCAAAAAAGCTGTCAAAAAGCTGCGCACCAAGTACGGGGCGATGAGCAGCGGACTGTTGTTAACTGACAGTCATCGATCTCACTGCTCTTCGGCTTTTTCCCAGCTTTATTGGTATACTGTCACTATACACCCACACTATACTATACTGTTTACCCCCTATATAGTGGCGGCGGTGTAGGGGGTGGCAGATTAGGGATTAATAAGTATAATGTAGGTGGCGGTGGTGTAGGGGATGGCAGATTAGGGGTTAATAAGTATAATGTAGGTGGCGGCGGTGTAGGGGGGCAGATTAGGGGTTAATAAGTATAATGTAGGTGGTGGCGGTGTAGGGGGCGGCAGATTAGGGGTGTTTAGACTCGGAGTACATGTTAGGGTGTTAGGTGTAAACATTACCATAGGAATCAATGGGATATTGGGCAGCAGTGAACATAAGCTTTCACTGCTTTCAGACCACTATTGATTCCTATGTTATCCACCGCCTCCAGGACGGCGGATTGAAAACCAGGTACGCTGGGCCGGAATAGTGGCGAGCGTACCTGGTAGAAATTTGTTAACTAGCAAAAGTAGTCAGATAGTGCCGAATTTGCATTCGGAACATCTGTAATGACGTAAGCATTGATCTGTGTCGGACTTTGCCCGGCGGATCGTATGTTACGTCACAAAATTCTACTTTTGCCGGTCTGAAGGGTTTGATAACTAAGGGGAATCAGGCTCGCCACAAATACACTGCGGAATTCCAGCGTATTTGCAGTTGACGGCTTGATGCCTATGTTTCTCTTTTAGGAGGATCAATCAGAGCTGACATCTATTAAGGCAGCAGTGCTAACAGTTGCTTATTATAATTTTTTTTTGTTTTTTTTCCCACGGTTTCAGCACACAGATTCAATTGTTTTTTTTTTTCCAACAAATAAAATGCTAATGAAAGGTATAAAAATGTCTGAGGGCGTTTGAAAAGTGACTCAATTGCTTAAAGTATAAATAGTGTATTGTTTTCAAAACCAGGATGCTGCTTACATTTTTTTTAAATGCAGGTGCTCATTAAAGGGACAGTCTACACAATTTTTGTATTGTTTAAAAAAGATAGATAATGACTTTACTAACCATTCCCCAGCTTTGCACAGCCAACATTGCTAGATTAATATACTTTTAACATTATAACATATAAACCTCTACATTTCTGCCTATATCGGCGCGATCCGATATAGATCGTAGTTTGCGGTGCAAGCGAGGGAACCCCCGCCGCCCGTAGTTTCAGCTCGCAACTCGAGCTATCCAATATACCCCGCCGGCAATTGCTAAAGTGCTGTAAGTCGGACAAACTAGCGATGTGCAGGATTCTGCGTAAGTACAAATTTCTGGAGTTGCCAGTGACTTACGGCACTTTAGAAACTGCCGGCGCCTACAAAACCTGACTAAAGTATTAAATCTCACGTAATAATTATATTAGGGTTAATATAGTTAATATAGTTATTATATTATATATATTAACTATATTAACCCTAATTATATTAGGGTTAATATAGTTAATATCGTTATTATATTTTATATATATATATATATATATATATATATATATATTAACTATATTAACCCTATCTAACTCTAACACCCCTAAATTAATTATTATTAAAATAAATCTAAATAATATTAATAATATTAACTAAATTATTCCTATTTAAATCTCAATACTTACCTATAAAATAAACCTTAAGATAGCTACAATATAATTAATAATTACATTGTAGCTATTTTAGGGTTTATATTTATTTTACAGGTAACTTGGTATTTATTTTAACTAGGTACAATAGCTATTAAGTAGTTAATAACTATTTAATAGCTACCTAGTTAAAATAATTACCAATTTACTTGTAAAATAAATCCTAACCTAAGTTACAAATACACCTACACTATTAATAAATTAAATAAACTACAAATATCTAAACTACAATACAATTAAACTCAAACACTAAATTACAAAAAATAAAAAAGATTACAAGAATTTTAAGCTAATTACACCTATTCTAAGCCCCCTATTAAAATAATAAAGCCCCCCAAAATAAAAAAAATTCCCTACCCTATTCTAAATTACAAAAGTTAGCAGCTCTGTTACCAGCCCTTAAAAGGGCCTTTTGCGGGGCATGCCCCAAAGTAATCAGCTCTTTTGCCTGTAAAAAAAACACAATACACCCCCCAACATTACAACCCACCACCCACATACCCCTACTCTAAACCCACCAAAACCCCCCTTAAAAAACCTAACACTAAGCCCCAGAAGATCTCCCTACCTTGATTCATCTTCACCCAGCCGGGCCAAACTCTTCATCCAATCCAGGCGATGGCTTCATCCAAGCGGCAAAGAAGAAGTCTTCCATCCGGGCGATGTCTTCATCCAAGCGGCAAAGAAGAAGTCTTCCATCCGGGCGATGTCTTCATCCAAGCGGCAAAGAAGAAGTCTTCAATCCCTGTGATGTCTTCATCCAAGCGGCAAAGAAGAGGTCCTCCATCGGGGCGAAGTACAACCCCCCCAACATTAAAACCCACCACCCACATACCCCTACTCTAACCGAAACCCCCCTTAAATAAACCTAATACTACCCCCCTGAAGATCATCCTACCTTTAGCCGTCTTCAGCCAGCCGACCACCGATGGAACAGAAGAGGACATCCGCAGCGGCCGAAGTCATCATCCAAGGGGCGCTGAAGAAGTCTTCCATCCGACTGAAGTCAACATCCAAGGGGCGCTGAAGAAGTCTTCCATCCGATTGAAGTCATCATCCAAGGGGTGCTGAAGAGGTCTTCCATCTGATTGAAGTCATCTTCCAGGCGACGTCTTCAATCTTCATCCATCCGGAGCAGAGCGGAGCCATCTTCAGACGAGCCGACGCGGAGCCATCCTCTTCTACCGATGGACTAACGACGAATGACGGTTCCTTTAAGTGACGTCATCCAAGATGGCGTCCCTCGAATTCCAATTGGCTGATAGGATTCTATCAGCCAATCGGAATTAAGGTAGGAAAAATCTAATTGGCTGATTTAATCAGCCAATCAGATTGAAGTTCAATCTGATTGGCTGATCCAATCAGCCAATCAGATTGAGCTCGCATTCTATAGGCTGATCGGAACAGCCAATAGAATGCGAGCTCAATCTGATTGGCTGATTAAATCAGCCAATCAGATTTTTCCTACCTTAATTCCGATTGGCTGATAGAATCCTATCAGCCAATCAGAATTCGAGGGACGCCATCTTGGATGACGTCACTTAAAGGAACCGTCATTCATCGTTAGTCCGTCAGTAGAAGAGGATGGCTCCTAGTCGGCTCGTCTGAAGATGGCTCCGCTCCACTCCGAATGGATGAAGATTGAAGACGCCGCCTGGATGATGACTTCAATCGGATGGAAGACTTCTTCAGCGCCCCTTGGAGGATGACTTCAATCGGATGGAAGACTTCTTCAGTGCCCCTTGGATGATGACTTCAATCAGATGGAAGACTTCTTCAGCGTCCCTTGGATGATGACTTCGGCCGCTGCGGATGTTTCCTCTGTTCCATCGGTGGTTGGCTGGCTGAAGACGGCTAAAGGTAGGATGATCTTCAGGGGGGGTAGTGTTAGGTTTATATAAGGGGGGTTTGGGTTAGAGTAGGGGTATGTGGGTGGTGGGTTTTAATGTTGGGGGGTTGTAATTTTTATTTTACAGGCAAAAAAACTGATTTCTTTGGGGCATCCCCCGCAAAAGGCCCTTTTAAGGGCTGGTAAGGTAATAGAGCTGTTAACTTTTTAATGTAGAATAGGGTAGGACATTTTTTTATTTTGGGGGCTTTGTTATTTTATTAGGGGGCTTAGATTAGGTGTAAGTAGCTTAAAATTGTTGTAATATTTTTTAAATGTTTGTAACTTTTTTTTTTTTTTTTTTTTGTAACTTAGTTTTTTTTATTTTTGGTACTTTAGTTAGTTTATTTAATTGTATTTAATTGTAGTTATTTGTAGGTAATTTATTTAATTAATTTAATGATAGTGTAGTGTTAGGTTTAATTGTAACTTAGGTTAGGATTTATTTTACAGGCAATTTTGCATTTCTTTTAGCTAGGTAGTTATTAAATAGTTAATAACTATTTAATAACTATTCTAACTAGCTAAAATAAATACAAAGTTACCTGTAAAATAAATATAAATCCTAAAATAGCTACAATGTAATTATTAATTACATTGTAGCTATCTTAGGGTTTATTTTACAGGCAAGTATTTAGTTTTAAATAGGAATAATTTATTTAAGTATAGTGTAGTGTTAGGTGTAATTGTAACTTTGGTTAGTTTTTATTTTACAGGTAAATTTCTCTTTATTTTAACTAGGTAGCTATTAAATAGTTAATAACTATTTAATAGCTATTGTACCTAGTTAAAATAAATTGAAATTTGCCTGTAAAATAAAAATAAATCCTAAGAGAGCTACAATATAATTATTATTTATATTGTAGCTATATTAGGGTTTATTTTAAAGGTAAGTATTTAGTTTTAAATAGGATTAATTTAGTTAATAAGAGTTATAATATTTAGATGTATTTAATTAATATTTAAGTTAGGGGGTGTTAGGGTTAGGGTTAGACTTAGGTTTAGGGGTCAATAATTTTATTATAGTAGCGGCGGTGTAGGGGGGGGCAGGATAGGGGTTAATAAATTTATTATAGGTGGCGACGGTGTAGGGGGGCAGATTAGGGGTTAATAAGTTTAATATAGGGGGCGGCGGGGTCCGGGAGCGGCGGTTTTGGGGTTAAACAATTTATTTTGTTGCAGCGGGGTCCGGGATCGGCAGGATAGGGGTTAATAAATTTATTATAGGTGGCGGCGGTATAGTGGGGGCAGGATAGGGGTTACTAGGTATAATGTAGGTGGCGGTGGGCTCCGGGAGCGGCGGTTTAGGGGTTAATACATTTATTATAGTTGCGGCGGGGTCTAGGAGCGGCGGTTTAGGGGTTAATAACTTTATTTAGTTGCGGGGGGCTCCGGGGGCGCCGGTATAGGGGGTAGAACAGTGTAGTTTAGTGTGGGTGCTTAGTGACAGGCTACCAATAAAGCTGTGAAAAAGCCGAAGAGCAGCGAGATCGGATGAGTGATAACTATCACAGTCCTCTGCTCATCGCCCGTACTTGGTGCGCGGCTTTTTGACAGCTTTATTGATAACTTTGGCGAGATTATTCAGGTCCGCGGCGGCGATGTGAGACGAGCTTAGGCGGGCGTATTGGGCCGGCGAATGCAGGTAAGTAGACACGTTGATAACTAGGCCTCCTTGTCTGAACTTCAAATGAGTAGTTGATTTTTTATAACAAATTTCAAAGTTATGTCTATTTCCACTCCCCTTGTACCATGTGATAGCAATCAGCCAATCACAAATGCATATACGTATAGTCTGTGAATTCTTGCACATGCTCAGTAGGATCTGGTGACTCAAAAAGTGTAGATATAAAAAGACTGTGCACATTTTGTTTAATGGAAGTAAATTGGAAAGTTGTTTAAAATGACATGCTGTATCTGAATCATGAAAATTTAATTTAACCTGAGTGTCCCTTTAAGGTTTAGCACAACACAGTACTAACTGCATGTTAATAGATAATAAATAAAATGTCATGTGATCAGAGGGCTATCAGAAGATGCTTAGATACACGGTAATTACAGAGGTAAAACGTATATAAATATAACTGTGTTGTTTATGCAAAACGGGGGAATGGGTAATAAAGGGATTATCTATATTTTAAAACAATAAAAATTATATTGTAGACTGTCCCTTTAAGATACAAAACATTAGCACATTTGAGGGCTTGGTGCACTAGTTAAGTACACACCAATAAATATGGGGGAAAGATTTGTAAATGTAAATTGAATGTGTTTAATTATATTTGCACTATTGTATTTTACTTTTTTATTAGAATTTCTTTTTTAAAGGGACATTGAAGTCAAAATTATACTTTCAAGATTCAGACAGAGCATGCAATTTTAAACAACTTTCCATTTTGCTTCTATTATCAGATTTTCTTTGTACTCTTGGTATCTTTGTTGAAAAACACCTCTAGGTAGGTTCAGGAGCAGCAACGCACTACTGGGTGCTGGCTGCTGATTGGTGGCTACAAAATATGTGCCTCTTGTCACTGGCTCACCTGATGTGTTCAGCTAGTGCCCAGTAGTACATTGCTGCTCCTTCAACAAAGGATATTAAGAAAATTAAGCAGACTTTTCAAACGCTCCTGAATTACACTGCATTACATTAGCACATACTGCTGAAGTTTGACATTTAAAGGCTAATTGCAAATAACAAAAAAAGTGGGAAATACAACAATGTAATATTTTTAATAGATATTTTAAGAACTAATTTTTAATAATAAAAAAAAAAAACTCCAAAATTGAGTGCAAGGAAAATATCAGCCAGTTTATAGTCAAACAATTTAACAGACTATTATGAAATTTGACAGAAAGACAAAACAAAGTCCTAAGAGGAGCCATTTCTAGAAAGCACATTGATCTATTTTTGTAGTTTTTAAGATATAAGTGTTCAAATAGTGTATTGTGACTCAAGGAGAAACTTGTCCCATTTATTGAGGCATTGACAAGAGATATGTGAGTAACTGAAAGCTGGTTAAAGTTATAGAAAAGACAGATACAAGACATACTGTAAGGGGATTATGTTTACATAAATGTGGTCACTATTATTAAAGGGCCATGATACCCAAATGTAGAAACACTTGAAAGTGATGCAGCATAGCTGTAAAAAGCTGACCTGGGCGTCTCTATGTAAAAAAGGAAGATATTTTACCTCAAAATGTCCTAAGTATTCAAACCCCATTGCAAAGGACTTTAAGCAGCAAATCAGTATTTCTGTCCCGGGACAGGCAAGGGACTGAGCCTTGTGCACACTCCTGTAATTTCCCTATTCAGTTTAAGGAAGTTTACTATGAAATCTCATGAGAGTTAAGTCAAATATCATGAGATCACAGTAAAAAAGTTCATGACCTCAGCAGTGTTGATGCTGATTGGCTGCAGTTAATTTCATTTTTTTTATTTCTTTATACCTGCAGCTGGCCAGCAGCTAAAGTATAACCTTTTACACAGAACTAACTCTGCTGAGCTGAGGAGATTGTGAGGTAAAATATCTTCTTTTTTTACATAGAGGTGTTCAGGTGATATTTTCCTGTCAGCTTTTTACAGTTATGCTGCATCAGTTTCAAGTGATTTAGCATATGAGTATTATGTCCCTTTAAGTAAATATTTAAGTGTAGAAAACATAGCTAATTAATGAGTATTTGGGTGTAGGTGACAATAACAATCTCTCCTATCCTATCCCTATGGGTCAAGTCCACCAGAACCTTCAAAGGGGTGTAGATCAAAAGCTGTTTTGGTCAGTCTTGTGTGAGTTCAGTGTTGTGGTAGCCTTTGCCACTCCTAAACTCCAAGCCTTTGCCACTCCTAAACCCTCCATCAAACAGGATGAAACTTGGTGCATGAGGGCACCTCATTTGTCGAGTCTAACAACCTCCCATTTGAAAGGGCATATGGATTTACCTAAGGGCAAAATTGACTAGCCTGATCCAGGTCACTAGAACTAAGAAGGAGACTAAATGACTAAAGGAACCTTTTTGAAAGCTTTCCGCATCCAACCAAATGAAGCCAATACTGGAACTACATCTCTGAAAAAAACAGAAATTAACAGTGGAAAGCTGCTCAGTGCCTTATATACAATATACAATAGCAAAGCCTAACTCCAGCTGACTTACAACCAACGGGGGCTGAGCTGATGCTCGCATTATACCTTCTGCCTCAGTGGGATTAGCCTTTAAGTGGTGTCAGATCTGATTTTAACCAACCTGGGCAAGATTATAAAACAGCTCAGTTATTTTATGCTACTGCTAAAAATAAAAATATTAATGGAAATGTAGTGTTTTTTGGTTTTGATCAAAACAGCTTCCTTTAAGATAAACCTTAAACTAACACTAAAGAAGTCAATATTTTTGAAAGCATTGCACTTGTGTAGAGAATTCACCTAATGACTAATCCTTTTAACATAGTCATTTAAAATGTAAGGTTGAAAAAAGAATCAAGAGTCAGGATCACCCGGTAGAATGAGAAGGACAGTTTCATTTTTAATAATTGGACTCCTCCAGACTTTATATAGAAATGTACTCATCTTCCAAAGACATGCACATGTCAGGTTTTAAGGAAATAGAGTTGTGTATTTATGTGGAATAAGTGCTTGGTTCAAATACTCTTAAACTTTTAAAGGGACAGTAAATTCCTTGTAATTAAAAGATTGTTTTTCAAGACAAACTCCACCAAACACTTGTACTTGGAGGATCCAATCTAAACTTGTTAAAAGAGTAGATGCAGCTAGCCACAGTCACTATTGGCTAGATTACGAGTTTTGCGTTATGAAGGAAAAAGCTTCATAACGCTGCTTTTTTACTACCGCTGCTATTACGAGTTTTGCAGGTATATCTGTACCGCACACTTTTTTGGCCGTAACGCAACGTAACTACCGCAGCTTTCCTTTTTTAATGGGACTTCCATAGCACCGGTATTACGAGTTTGCCTGTCCGGCCAAAAAGTGAGTGGTACAGGCCATAACTACCGTACCGTAAACTGAAAGTCAGTAGTTATGGCTTTTATGTTACAAAGCCGTAAAACTCATAACTAAAGTGCTAAAAAGTACAGTAACACCCATAAACGACCTATTAACCCCTAAACTGAGGCCCTCCCGCATCGCAAACACTAAAATTAAATTATTAACCCCTAATCTGCCACTATAATAAACATATTAACCCCTAAACCACCGTACTCCCGCATAGCAAACACTAGTTAAATATTATTAACGCCTAATCTGCTGTCCCTAACATCGCTGCAACCTACATTACTGTTATTATCTCCTAATAGAATTCTATCAACCAATCGGAATTGAAGGGATGCCATCTTGGATGATGTCATTTAAAGGAACCTTCAGTGTACGGCTGGGACAGTATGAAGAGGATGCTGCCGGCGCCCCACGTCGGAAGTATGAAGATAGAAGATCCCGCCTGGAGGACCACTTCTTGCTGCTTGGATGAAGACTTCTCCAAGCTTCGTTGAGGACTTCTTGCCGCTTGGATGAAGACTTCTCCCGGCTTCGTTTAGGATGGATGTCTGGTCTTCAAAAACTGTAAGTGGATCTTCGGGGGTTAGTGTTAGTTTTTTTAAGGGTTTATTGGGTGGGTTTTATTTTTAGCTTGCCCATTCAAATGCCCTTTTCAGGGCAATGGGGAGCTTAGGTTTTTTTAGATAGGATTTTATTTCGGGTTTTGGTTGTGTGGTTGGTGGGTTTTACTGTTGGGGAGTTGTTTGTATTTTTGTTACAGGTAAAAGAGCTGATTTATTTGGGACAATGCCCCACAAAAGGCCCTTTTAAGGGCTATTGGCAGTTTAGTTTAGGCTAGGGTTTTTTTTATTTTGGGGGGCTTTTTTATTTTGATAGGGCTATTAGATTAGGTGTAATTAATTTAAATTTTTGATAATTTATTTTTTATTTTGTGTAATTTAGTGTTTTGTTTTTTTTGTAATTTAGTTAATTGTATTTAATTAATGTAATTTATTTAATGGTAGTGTAAGGTTAGGTGTTAGTGTAAGACAGGTTAGGTTTTATTTGAAAGGTAAATTTGTATTTATTTTAACTAGGTAGCTAGTAAATAGTTAATAACTATTTACTAACTAGTCTACCTAGTTAAAATAAATACAAACTTGCCTGTGAAATAAAAATAAAACCTAAGATAGATACAATGTAACTATTAGTTATATTGTAGCTAGCTTAGGGTTTATTTTATAGGTAAGTAGTTTTAAATAGGAATTATTTAGTTAATGATAGTAATTTTTATTTAGATTTATTTTAATTATATTAAAGTTAGTTGGTGTTAGGGTTACACTTAGATTTAGGGTTTAATAACTTTAGAATAGTAGCGGCGACGTTGGGGGCGGTAGATTAGGGGTAAATAAGTGTAGGTAGGTATCGACGACATTGGGGACGGCAGATTAGGAGTTAATAAGTGTAGGTAGGTGGTGGCAATGTTAGGGGCGGCAGATTAGGGGTTAATAAGTGTAGGTAGGTGGTGGCGATGTCAGGGAGGCAGATTAGGGGTTAATAAGTATAATGTAGGTGTCAGCGATGTCGGAGGCGGCAGATTATGGGTGCTTAGACTCTGGGTTTATGTTAGGGTCTTAGGTGTAAACATAACTTGTCTTTCCCCATAGGAATCAATGGAGCTGCGTTACGGAGCTTTACGCTCCTTTATTGCAGGTGTTAGGCTTTTTTTTAGCCATCTCTCCCCATTGATGTCTATGGGGAAATCGTGCACGAGCATGTAAAACCAGCTCAAAGCAGCGCTGGTATTTGGGTGCGGTATGGAGCTCAATGGAGCTCAACGCTGACATATTGCCTGCTAACGTCGGGTTTTTTAAAACCTGTAATAGCAGCGCTATAGGGAGGTGAGCGGTGGAAATAACTTGCAAGTTAGTAGCGAGCTGCTCACATAACGCAAAACTCGTAATCTAGCCGTATGTTAGCAAACTCTTAATTGTTTTGCAATTATTATTTAACATCTCAGCTAAAGCCAATTCTGGACAGATATGTGACATGGTTAGGCTTCTGAAGCCTGCCATGTGCACCCTTAATTCTCAGAGCTGGATAGCTCTTAATTCTCAGACATAAATTAAAGGGGAAAATTGTGAAAAATAAATAATAAAAGTGTATTGTAAAGTCATTTTACGACAAATATACATTTTATATTACAACCTCAAAGTGTGTACTGTCCCTTTAACACTTTAGATACTAATGTATTGCAAACCTCTTTAAATAAATGGGGGAATTAAATAGCCCAAAAAATAAACTCTTTCTTCCCATATAGGGCTAGATTACAATGGAGCGGTATTTAACGCTCTCACTCGCACACTGACTCCGCTAGAAGTAAGTTGTTTGCGTGTGACGGGCAGCGCTCGTATTACAAGTTGAAAGTAAACTGTTTTCACACAAGCATTTACACAATGCGTGCAAAAAGGCGAACTTAAATTATCATGCGCACGTTAACGTATTCCCCTATAGAAGTCAATGGAGCAAATAAAAGTGCGAAAAAACACCCTACTCGCGCGCAAATCCAATTGCATATTCTCAAGTGTGCTAACCCAACATGAAAATATGAATATTTCACATTCCAATGTTGTTCACATAACAGAATATGTTCTATTAATTCATAAATATATATGTCTATATACAGTACTGTGCAAAAGTCTTAGGCCACCACCAGCTTTATTGTTTTAGCAAAGTTTTAATGACCATCCATATTTATTTTTCAGTCTCTTTTTATTATTGAGATACAAACAGAAAATACAGGAAATATGTACACAAAATATATAACATCAAAGAAGGAAAGGGGCGAAAATCACTTGAAACAGCGCTCTGTGTGTAAATCTTTTGATGTTCTACACCACAGCCAGTGGAAGAAAGATTAATACAGTTGATGTAAACCTCCAAAGTCCACAGATAATGCTTACTTGAGAGTCCATACTGATAAAGGTAAATTCGATCACCAAGAGCCTTAATAGACTCTCTTACCTAGTACTCGCTTCTCAAACAGGTGCACTGCTCTTATTCAAAAGCCAGGATTTCCACTGGACAGCTGGATATCCAGATATCGGGCACTTAAGCTGGTAAGGATACTTCAGCGTTACTCCCTTGCATCAGGGCAGCCCCTCCAGTCACTTTGCGTGAAAATCCTTGCATCCAAACGGCAGTAATCCTGCTGGTATTGAGTCAAGTAGTTCCGTGCTCTGGCGTCTTCCTCCGTTTCTTGACGTCTCTCTCAACAGCCAATCAGGGAAAAGAAGCAGCGTGCAGCTGGGAGAATCAACGGTCTGTGTACAGCATTGGCTCAGATACCTGGCTGTCACCAGGAGGGCGGTCAGTCTTTGTCTAGCTGGCAAAAGCGAATCAAAGACGATAGGTTTGACAAAGACTGACGTTTAAAAAAAACTGTTCCATTTATTAGAATACAAAAGTAAAAAAGGGAAAGTGAAGGCACTCTCCAAGGCATCAAAGTTAGGACATGTTTCGGCTCAACAAGCCTTAATCATAGCTAAGGGCTATAGGCAACCTACAGACTTTAAAAAAGGGGAACCCTGACGTTTAAAAGGTTAAGTACAAACAGGGGGAGTGTCCTAAAATTAACAATTTGTTAACCCTCACAAGCCTGCAAAGGAAATTATATCACAAACACCCTTGAATAAATAACATCCCTAAGTACAAGACATAATGTTGTATTTTGATAAATTCCAGTGAATGTAATAAAATTACAATAGCATAAATGAGTGGAGACAGAGAATCGATAACAGTATACATCAATATATAAGTAAATACTCATAAATGCATGGATGCATACGTGTGTAAAAAAAGGGGTGGGGACATATACCATATTATTACACAAAACAGAGGTTACAGGAGACCTCTCTATTATGAGCTATATGAGTTATCAAAAGTATATAAACATAAGCTTTTATGCATCCATGTACATACATGAATGGGTATGAAAAAAATCAAATTAAATCAATGTATCACTCCCAGTAATTGATCAGATCGTACTCTGAATTGAAGTCTAGTGGGGCTCTAGTCTGGAGGATAAATATCCAGTACATTTCTCTTTTTTGAAGAAGTTTAGTGCTATCACCCCCTCGATTTGGGGGGAATACTCTCTCAATTGCTTGCCATCTCAGAGTATGATCAGATCCATCATAGGTCTGAACAAACTGTTGTACCAAGATAGACCTACCAACACTAATGGTAGATAGATGTTTGCATATTCTAGATCTAACATCTCGCATAGTTAACCCTACCTATTGGAGTTTACACTGGGTACAGGTTAACAGACATTTAACAAAAGTAAAAGTACAGTTAAGGCAAGACTGAATAGGGTATTGTGTACCTGTGGTTTCAGATTTAAATGTGTCAGAAATTTTGACTGAGTCACATGGGTGGCACCTTTTGCTACCGCATCTGAACATACCTCTATGTGATAGCCAAGATCCCACAACTCGGGTAGTGTCAGGTAATTGTGAGGGCGAAAGAAGGTTTCCTAGGGTTTTAGTTTTCCTATATGAACATCTATCCCCCTTACTGGCACATTTAATTAGACCATCATCAGCGGTTAACATTTGAAAATGTTTTTTTATAATGTTACATATAGCTGGGTACTGTTCACTGTATGTAGTGACAAATGTCACTCCGTCATATTTTTCATTATGTTTCATTTTATCTGCTAAAAGATGTTTCCTATTCAGCATTTTGGTTTCTTTCTCAGCCCTGGAAATTACATGTGGGGGATAACCTCTCTGTAACAAGTGGTTTCTTAAATTCAGAGACTCTTTCATATACGTTTCCTCAGATGTACAATTAAGTTTCAAACTGATATATGGTCCCTTTGTTACAGCATATGGGACATGTCGTGGATGGCAACTTTTTGCAGGTAGGAGAGTGTTACCAGCGATCGGTTCTCTGTAAACCTCAGTGACAACTCTTCCATAATTATTCCCAATTAGAGTCAGATCCAAAAAAAATAATATTTGTCTTATTCATTTCAAAAGTAAATACAAGACCACAATCGTTGTTATTAAGATAATGCAAAAAAAAGCTATATGTGTATCAGACTCCTGCCAAATCAGCAAAAGGTCATCTATAAAGCGACGATAGAAAGTGATATTCTCCCTGAAGGGGTTAGTATCTTTATAGATGTGGGACCGCTCCCACCAACCTAGAAACAGGTTGGTGTAGGAAGGAGCAAATTTAGCTCCCATGGCGGTTCCACATCTCTGGAGATAAAACCCCTCCTAATTGTGTGTAAGCAGAAAATGGGCTACCTGGATAATGTATTCCTGTAAATCAGATGCATAACAGGAGTATCTCTCTAATGTGAACCTCAAAGCCTCCAGTCCTTTAGAATGTGGGATGGAGGAATAGAGGGCAGTGACATCAATAGTCAACCAGGTATGGTTCTGTTTGTCCCATGTAAGATTCTCTGCTAGGGTTAAGACATGTTTGGTGTCTTAAAGGTAACTGGGGAGATTTAATACAAATTGATTGAGGATAACATCCAACCACTCCGAAAGGTGCACAAACAGGGACCCAAATGCCGCTCACTATGGGGCGTCCCTTGACATCAATTAATGATTTGTGCACCTTCGGTAAGTGTTGAAAGATGGGAACCACGGGATACAACACCAGTAAATATTCAAAAGTATCCCTATCAAAAAAGCCTTTGTCTAAGCCTTCATCAAGTAGATGTGACAGCTTTCTTTTGTATTTAGAGGTAGGGTCCGTGTGTAACCTTTCATAGTTATTAGGTTCATATATAAAACAAACACACAATTTGGCTTCTTCAGACAAAAGTTAGTATTTAGGGTGACCTCTCTTGGCACTAAGCACATCTTGAACTCTTTTGGGGAGACTGTCCTGAAGTTTTCTGAAGTAATCTTCTGGTATATTATACCAGGCTTCTTTCAGCACTTCCCAGAGTTCTTCTATAGAATTTTCAGGTCTGGACTCTATGGAGACCAGTCCATGACTGTCAGTGTTTTATCAGCTGTTTTTCTCTCCAAATATGATTTCACTGCATTAGCATTATCATGCTGAAAAATAAACCCATTCACAGACCCTGCACCATGTTTCACGGTAGGCCGCAAGCGCTCATTCTTCCATCTCTTTCCAACTCTTCTTCTCACATATAGTCGATAATTGGACCTAAAAAATTCAAATTTGAATTTGTCACTCCATAATACTCTTTTCCTCTGATCTTCATTCCAATATTTGTGAGCTTCAGCATGTCTCCTTTTCACCCTGTTCCCCTTCCCAAAAAGTGGTTTCTCTGCTGCTACCCTTCCAAAGAGGCCATTCCTGATCAAGCTTCTTCGGACTGTAGAAGGGTCAACTTGACATCCTGATGAAGCTGCAAATTTCCAAATAATTAAACTCATACCACATGTGTATGTAATGCTCAAGCACATCTTGCACAAATCTGGTGTAATAGACCTTTTTCACATCATTCATTTTGACATGAAATAGTAGGACAAATACAGGTGTTAGCAATTACATTAATTTGGGTTCCAATCCATTTAGGTTTACGAGAGCCAGGTTCTTGCTATTGCTCAAGTGTAAAGGAAGGTCACACTAAATACTTGCCACTTTAGCCTTTAGAAGCTGTTTTTTTCTGATTGTTTCTGTTTTAATACTGCATACAAATATCCTATATTTTCTGGTTGTATTCTATACACTCAAAATGAAGATGAAGCTCTAAAAGCTCTAAAATTGCTTGAGAAAAGCTCCTCCAGGTCTTGTAACCTCTTCAATGCCTCTGCTTAAGCACACCACTACCTAAGAACACCTCTACTTAAGTACACCTCTACTTAAGTAACCTCTACCTAAGCACACCTCTACCTAAGCACACCTCTGCCTAAGCACACCTCTACCTATGAGAGAGAGCGAGAGAGAAAGAAAGAGGGAGAGACAGAGGGAGGGGGTCAGAGACAGAGGGAGGTAGAGGCAGAAGGAGGGAGAGACAGAGGGAGGGAGGGACAGAGGGAGGGGGTCAGAGACAGAGGGAGGTAAAGGCAGAAGGAGGGAGAGACAGAGGGAGGGAGAGATAGTGGGAGGGAGAGGGAGGGAGGGAGAGAAAGAGGGAGAGACAGAGGAAGGGAGAGACGGAGGGAGGGATGGAGGGAGTGATAGAGGGAGAGAGTGATGGAGGGAGAAACAAACAGAGGGAGGAAGAGACAGACAGAGGGAGGTAGAGACAGAGCTAGGGAGAGACAGAGAGAGGGAGAGACAGAGGGAGGGAGGGAGGGAGGAGAGACAGAGGTAGAGAGATACAGAGGGAGGGAGAGAGAGAAAAAGGGAGAGAGGGAGGGAGAGACAGAGGGAGGGAGGGAAAGACAGAGAGGGAGGGAGAGACAGAGGGGAGGAGAGACAGAGGGAGAAAGGGATAGAGAGGCAGAGGGAGAGACAGAAGGAGGGAGGAAGTGTGAGACAGAGGGAGGAAGGGAGAGACAGACAGAGTGAGGGAGATACAGTGGGAGGGAGGGAGCGACAGAGGAGGAGGGAGGGAAAGAGGGAGAGAGGGAGAGGGGGAGAGGGAGGGAGAGACAGAGGGAGGGAGAGACAGAGGGAGGGAGAGACAGAGGGAGAGAGAGAGGGAGGGAGAGACAGAGGGAGGGAGAGACAGAGGGAGGGAGAGACACATGGATGGAGAGAAAAGGGGGGAGACAGAGAGCTGGAGAAAGAGACAGAGGTAGGGAACGAGAGACAGAGAGAGGGAGAGACAGCGGGAGGGAGGGAGGCAGAAACACAGAGGGAGGTAGAGACAGAGGGAGGGAGTGAGGAAGAGACAGAGGAGGAGAGGGAGACACTGGTTGGAAGGAGGGAGGGTGGGAGAGCACAATTTTTTTTCCAATTCATGAGCAAGCACATCCACAGATGAAGTTGGACATTAAGCAGGACTTATCAAACATGGAATAAATTGGAGGATGAGATATATGAGATTCCTCCTACATTATGCAAGCCTGTTAGCTTGCACAATCGTCAGGCAGTTTGTGTAACATGTCAAATAGACATCTGGAACGGCACGTACTTTTCCCACTACAGTATGCAAGCCTGTTACCTTTCACGATTGTCAATCATTTTATGTAACATGCATGTAATTTCTTATTGACATCCGGAAAGGCCCATACCTTCCCTCCTACAGTATGCAAGCCTGTTAACTTGCACAATCATGGGAAGGTACTTGGCTATTAGACATTACACACACGTTACACATTATGCCTCATGATCGTGCATTTACAACCATTTGTGTCATGATAACTTCAGTGAGAAACGATTTTTTTTTATTTGATCGCATTTGGCGGTGAGATGGTGGCATAAAATATACCAAAATAGGCCTAAATCAATACTTTGGGATGTCTATTAAAAATTATATAGTTTTGATAGGTAAATATAAAAAAAGGCTCTATTTCTGTTTAAATGTAGTGATGGCAAAATGCTAAAAATGACCTCTCTTGGCACTAAGCACATCTTGAACTCTTTTGGGGAGACTGTCCTGAAGTTTTCTGAAGTAATCTTCTGGTATATTATACCAGGCTTCTTTCAGCACTTCCCAGAGTTCTTCTATAGAATTTTCAGGTCTGGACTCTATGGAGACCAGTCCATGACTGTCAGTGTTTTATCAGCTGTTTTTCTCTCCAAATATGATTTCACTGCATTAGCATTATCATGCTGAAAAATAAACCCATTCACAGACCCTGCACCATGTTTCACGGTAGGCCGCAAGCGCTCATTCTTCCATCTCTTTCCAACTCTTCTTCTCACATATAGTCGATAATTGGACCTAAAAAATTCAAATTTGAATTTGTCACTCCATAATACTCTTTTCCTCTGATCTTCATTCCAATATTTGTGACCTTCAGCATGTCTCCTTTTCACCCTGTTCCCCTTCCCAAAAAGTGGTTTCTCTGCTGCTACCCTTCCAAAGAGGCCATTCCTGATCAAGCTTCTTCGGACTGTAGAAGGGTCAACTTGACATCCTGATGAAGCTGCAAATTTCCAAATAATTAAACTCATACCACATGTGTATGTAATGCTCAAGCATATCTTGCACAAATCTGGTGTAATAGACCTTTTTCACATCATTCATTTTGACATGAAATAGTAGGACAAATACAGGTGTTAGCAATTACATTAATTTGGGTTCCAATCCATTTAGGTTTACGAGAGCCAGGTTCTTGCTATTGCTCAAGTGTAAAGGAAGGTCACACTAAATACTTGCCACTTTAGCCTTTAGAAGCTGTTTTTTTCTGATTGTTTCTGTTTTAATACTGCATACAAATATCCTATATTTTCTGGTTGTATTCTATACACTCAAAATGAAGATGAAGCTCTAAAAGCTCTAAAATTGCTTGAGAAAAGCTCCTCCAGGTCTTGTAACCTCTTCAATGCCTCTGCTTAAGCACACCACTACCTAAGAACACCTCTACTTAAGTACACCTCTACTTAAGTAACCTCTACCTAAGCACACCTCTACCTAAGCACACCTCTGCCTAAGCACACCTCTACCTATGAGAGAGAGCGAGAGAGAAAGAAAGAGGGAGAGACAGAGGGAGTGGGTCAGAGACAGAGGGAGGTAGAGGCAGAAGGAGGGAGAGACAGAGGGAGGGAGGGACAGAGGGAGGGGGTCAGAGACAGAGGGAGGTAAAGGCAGAAGGAGGGAGAGACAGAGGGAGGGAGAGATAGTGGGAGGGAGAGGGAGGGAGGGAGAGAAAGAGGGAGGGAGAGACAGAGGAAGGGAGAGACGGAGGGAGGGATGGAGGGAGTGATAGAGGGAGAGAGTGATGGAGGGAGAAACAAACAGAGGGAGGAAGAGACAGACAGAGGGAGGTAGAGACAGAGCTAGGGAGAGACAGAGAGAGGGAGAGACAGAGGGAGGGAGGGAGGAGAGACAGAGGTAGAGAGATACAGAGGGAGGGAGAGAGAGAAAAAGGGAGAGAGGGAGGGAGAGACAGAGGGAGGGAGGGAAAGACAGAGAGGGAGGGAGAGACAGAGGGGAGGAGAGACAGAGGGAGAAAGGGATAGAGAGGCAGAGGGAGAGACAGAAGGAGGGAGGAAGTGTGAGACAGAGGGAGGAAGGGAGAGACAGACAGAGTGAGGGAGATACAGTGGGAGGGAGGGAGCGACAGAGGAGGAGGGAGGGAAAGAGGGAGAGAGGGAGAGGGGGAGAGGGAGGGAGAGACAGAGGGAGGGAGGGAGAGACAGAGGGAGGGAGAGACAGAGGGAGAGAGAGAGGGAGGGAGAGACAGAGGGAGGGAGAGACAGAGGGAGGGAGAGACACATGGATGGAGAGAAAAGGGGGGAGACAGAGAGCTGGAGAAAGAGACAGAGGTAGGGAACGAGAGACAGAGAGAGGGAGAGACAGCGGGAGGGAGGGAGGCAGAAACACAGAGGGAGGTAGAGACAGAGGGAGGGAGTGAGGAAGAGACAGAGGAGGAGAGGGAGACACTGGTTGGAAGGAGGGAGGGTGGGAGAGCACAATTTTTTTTCCAATTCATGAGCAAGCACATCCACAGATGAAGTTGGACATTAAGCAGGACTTATCAAACATGGAATAAATTGGAGGATGAGATATATGAGATTCCTCCTACATTATGCAAGCCTGTTAGCTTGCACAATCGTCAGGCAGTTTGTGTAACATGTCAAATAGACATCTGGAACGGCACATACTTTTCCCACTACAGTATGCAAGCCTGTTACCTTTCACGATTGTCAATCATTTTATGTAACATGCATGTAATTTCTTATTGACATCCGGAAAGGCCCATACCTTCCCTCCTACAGTATGCAAGCCTGTTAACTTGCACAATAATGGGAAGGTACTTGGCTATTAGACATTACACACACGTTACACATTATGCCTCATGATCGTGCATTTACAACCATTTGTGTCATGATAACTTCAGTGAGAAACGATTTTTTTTTATTTGATCGCATTTGGCGGTGAGATGGTGGCATAAAATATACCAAAATAGGCCTAAATCAATACTTTGGGATGTCTATTAAAAATTATATAGTTTTGATAGGTAAATATAAAAAAAGGCTCTATTTCTGTTTAAATGTAGTGATGACAAAATGCTAAAAATGCTCTGGTCTCTTGGGGAAGTTTTAGTCTGAAATGCCCGCTCCTTAAGGGTTAATCAAAACTCAAACCCAGGAATATCTCTTCTTGTTTTGAGGAATTAAAAAAACTAACAGCCAGATTACTAGTTTTGCGGTAACAGGGGTGCGTTGCTAACTAGCACGTTATTGTCACCGCTCACTTACCTACAGCGCCGGTATTACAGGTTTTTATAAACCCGCCGTTAAAGGGCAAGAAGTGAGCGTAGAGCAAAATTGAGCTCCATACCGCACTCCAATACCAGCGCTGCTTAAGTCAGCGGTGAGCTGGTTGTACGTGCTCGTGCACGATTTCCCCATAGACATCAATGGGGAGAGCCGGCTGAGAAAAAGTCTAATACCTGCAATAAAACAGCGTAAAGCTCAGTAACGCAGCCCCATTGATTCCTATGGGGAAACACCCTAACATGAACCCCGAGTCTAAATACCCCTAATCTTACACTTATTAACCCCTAATCTGCCGCCCCGACATCGCCGACACCTACATTATACTTATTAACCCCTAATCTGCCGCTCCTGACATCGCCGCCACTATAATAAACATATTAACCCCTAAACCGCTGCACTCACCCATCACAAACATAAGTTTAATATTATTAACCCCTAATCTGCTGCCCCTAACACCCAATTAAAGTTTTGTAATTTAGGTATTTGTATTTCATTTAGTTAATTGTATTTAATTTAGGTAATTTATTTAATTGTAGTGTTAGGTGTTAGTGTAACTCAGGTTAGGTTTTATTTTACAGGTCAATTTGTATTTATTTTAGCTAGGTAGTTATTAAATAGTTAATAACTATTTAGTAACTATTCTACCTAGTTAAAATAAATACAAACTTGCCTGTAAAATAAAAATAAAACCTAAGCTAGCTATTATATAACTATTAGTTATATTGTAGCTATCTTAGGGTTTATTTTACAGGTATTTAGTTTTAAATATGAATTATTTAGTTAATAATAGTAGGTTTTATTTAGATTTATTTTAATTATATTTAAGTTAGGGGGTGTTAGGGTTAGGGTTAGACTTAGATTTAGGGGTTAATAAATCTAGTATAGTGGCGGCGACATTGGGGGTGGCAGATTAGGGGTTAATACATGTAGGTAGGTGGCGGCGATGTTAGGGGCGTCAGATTAGGGGTTAATAATATTTAACTAGTGTTTGCAAGGCGGGAGTTCAGCGGTTAGGGGTTAATATGTTTATTCTAGTGGTGGCAATGTCCGGAGCGGCAGATTAGGGGTTATCATTTTAATTTTAGTGTTTACGATGCGGGAGGGCCTCGGTTTAGGGGTTAATAGGTAGTTTATGGGTGTTAGTGTACTTTATAGCACTTTAGTTATGAGTTTTATGCTACAGCTTTGTAATGTAAAACTCATAACTACTGACTTTAGAATGCGTTACGAATCTTGACAGTATAGGCTGTACCGCTCACTTTTTGGCCTCCCAGGCAAAACTCGTAATACCGGTGCTATGGAAGTCCTATTGAAAAAAGACTATACGCAATTTGCGTAAGTTGATTTGCGGTACGGCCAAAAAAGTGGGCGGTGCCCCTAAACCTGCAAGACTCGTAATACCAGCGGTAGTGAAAAAGCAGCGTTATAACCTGATAACGCTGCTTTTTCACTATAACGCAAAACTCGTAATCTAGCCGTGTATATTTAACATACATCATGAATGAATATTACAGGTGAAATATTTGATTTTGCCCTCCAGGAGTCATATGATTTTGCATTCACTTCAAATTTATTTCCCCCACACAATATCACATGTTGCATTTCTCTGCCAGTAAAACACAGTATTACGCAACCCGTCTTATGCTTCAACTGTTTTAAGCAACAAGCAAAAAGTAATCACTTCCTGTTTACTTAAGATGAATAGAATTTGCTGGCTTGGTGTAAATATATATATATATAACTTTACAAGATTGAAGTATAGTACAGTTATAAACATTGTTAAAATTGTTGTGTGTTTGACAAATGCACATATATGATAGGACCTACATTTCTATATTTATTCTTTATTTTCTAAATTGACTTGAACCTTCCATGTCGGTAAAATACTGGCTGGGTGGGAACCCTAGTTGAGCATTGTTTGAAGAGCAAAGCTAGGCCGTATTATTATTATTATTATAATTCAAGTGCAGTTAGTGCTCTGTGAAAGCACTTATTAGCGCTCCACCTGTAATCTAGCCTTATGTGTTTAACCCCCACAAAGGAGTTAAACAGACACTAGATGTATTGCTCTGGACCCGCAAATCAGATCTGAATCAGATTTTGAATTCAGATCCAAAAAGTTTAAAGGGACATTAAGCAGTGAAATTGTATTTTATAGAAGTATGCCACATTCATCAAAACTGGGGGGACACTTTTAAAAATGTAAATGTTTCTTTGTTAATTAAAAGCCCATTAACTTCATTTTTCCCTTATGACAGAAACCACTGAATACTGTAGTTTTCTACCCTATATATTTACATCTTTTGCAATGCGGTGCTAAACTGATGGAATATGTCATTCAGATAACATAAAGATCATTTCAATGTGAACATTGTATTAACAAAATGGTGCTATCATAATGACTCATTGCTAACACAATCCGTAGTCACTGTCCCGCAAAGTGTAGAAGAGTGTGACATAGTGACTGTTATTGTTGACAATGAGTCATTGTCTGAGGAAATGACAGCACATCACACACATCCTCACAGAACATATGTTTATTTGTACTCTAGCTTCTATTACTGAAATATTACATATAAATATACATATTTCACCTGGGTGTGTCACAGCAGGTCAAGGAATAGTGTTTAATAGTGCCTGGTGAGACATGTAGCATGATAGACACATCAGACATAGCTATTAGTCTAGGAACAACGTATGAGCTGGAAGTTTGAAAGTAAACCATTAAGTTTTAGTCACTTCTATTACAAGGGAGTTACTTAATAATGTAATAGTTGGGTTGGTGTATTGAAACTCCTATTCAAGGTAGTTATGGAGAATAGATACATATGCAGTGGAGAAATATTGGAGTTTCCCATTAGTTCTGTACATCTTATTTCAACAAAAAATGACAAGCTCTACTTTGTTGGGGTATATCATTTTTTTACATTACTGACTCTAGGTAAAGCCCTGATTGAGAGCTACAAGTCTTGCAAGCTGGATAGTAGTTGTCAACCAATCAGGAGCACAATCCCACCAATCACAAACTCTGCTCAAGCAGGTCTGACCTCTGATTAATTTTTTGAGCATTAACTGCTCCCGTAAACTCACGGTAGTAATAACCAGCCACTTGGCTGGTTATTTATTGTGCATCCATAGATGGGTAGTTTACGGGCATGCAATAAATTAGTGCTCCACTTGTAGTCTAGGCCTTACTTGGTATATGCGTTAATAGTAAAATAAAATGACCATTGTCATTGCCTTGTGACCATAATTTTACTTTAAATCACATTATCATTGTTTCTTACTGCAGAGTACACACACAAACCTTATCAAGATCACAATATCAGATGTTTACATTACAGAGCCATACACATCCTGAGAGCCAGGGAGTAACAGCTACTAAAGAGTTACTAAGGCTCTTAGCTTTTTGGATTATTCCACATCATTTATATATAAATGCATCTTCATGTGTTCTAAAAAGTGTGTGTCTGGCTTCTCAGTATTCAGTATCAGTTGAATCCTAAATTACAAATAAAAATGTCACCCCTGCCATGTAAAAATGTAACCATGGGTGTCCATCCTCAGCCCAAAGGCAACCATTCAGCCCTTCATTGGTTTTAATTTGCTTTCATTAACCAGAGTGTATAGATTATATACATATAAATACAGTGAGAGTGTGTATGTAAAACAATATTAATTGTGAGGGGGGTGGAAGTCTTGTGAGTTCCCACACTTTTTTTTGTAGGACTTGATACTTGGTGTAACTGTACTTTGTAATGTATTTTTGATGTTTTTTATGACACTTTTTTGTTTTGCGAAACAGTTAACCAGAGCTCTGAGGATGCGTTTACTTGTAATACGAGCAAAAAAACAGATGTGCGCAAATACCCACGATAAACCCCTTATCGCTTGTGTGTAACTGTTAGTGATCCACCTGTAATCTGGCTCAAAATATTAAGTTAAAGGGACAGACTACAATAGAATTTTTATTGTTTTAAAAGATAGATAATCCCTTTTTTACCCATTTTCCAGTTTTGCATAACCAACACAGTTATATTAATATACTTTTTACCTCTTTGATTACCTTGTATCTAAGCATCTTCTGACAGCCCCCTGATCACATGACATTTTATTTATTATCTATTGACTTGCATTTAGTACTGATTTGTGCTAAATCTTAAATAACTCCTTGGGCGTAGATTACGATAGATTACTAGTTTTGAGCGCTATAGGGAAAGTGAAGAATGCAACTAAAATGTTGCGTTATTTAACACCCTATAGCGCTGCCATTACAAGTTTTAAAAAACCCGGCTTGTGCTGGCGATATGGAGATTTTGAGCTCCATACCACACCAAAACAAGCAGTGTTTTGACGTGCTCGTGCACGCTTTCCCCATAGACATCAATGGAGAGAGCCGGCAAAAAAAATGTCTAACACCTACAATTGCGGAAACAAAAGCTCCATAACGCAGCCCCATTGATGTCTATGGGGAAAAAGAAAATACAGTTTAAACCTAACACCCTAACATAAACCCCAAGCCTAAACACCCCTAATCTGCTGCCCTGACATCGCCGACGCCTGCCTACAGTTATTTACCCCTAATCTGCCGCTGCCTATATCGCCGCCACCTAAGTAAAAATTTTAACACCTAATGTGCCACTCCCGATATCGCCGCCACTATACTAAAGTTATTAACCCCTATTCCATTGCACCCCAATATCGCTGCAACTATATTAAAGTTATTAACCCCTATTCCTCCGCTCCCCAACATCGCCGCAACTAAATAAAGTTATTTACCCCTAAACAGCTGGCCTCCCACATCACTACCACTAAATAAACTTATTAACCCCTAAACCGCCAGCCCCCCCCACATCGCAACAACCTAAATTAAACTATATTTACCCCTAAACCTAACTCTAATCCTAACCCTAACACCGCATAACTTTAACATAATGAAATTAGATCTAAATTAAATTTACAATTATTAACTATATTATTCCTATTTAAAACTAAATACTTAACCTGTGAAATAAAACCTAAGGTAGCTACAATATAACTAATAGTTACATTGTAGCTAGCTTAGGTTTTATTTTTATTTCACAGGTAAGTTGTATCTATTTTAACTAGGTAGACTAGTTAGTAAATAGTCATTAACTATTTATTAACTACCTAGCTAAAATAAATACAAACTTACCTGTGAAATAAAACCTAATCTGCCTTACACTAAAACCTACCATTACAAAAATAAAAAGCCTACCATTACAAAAAAAAACCTAAATTATGCAAAAAAATAAAGATTATTCCTATTCTAACACCCTTTAAAAAAAAAAACAAAAAAAAAAACACCCCAAAATAAATAATCTAGAATACACTACCAAGGGCCCTTAAAAGGGCTTTTTGTAGGGCATTGCCCTGCGTTAAACAGCTCTTTTGCTAAAAAAAATACAAACACCCCCTAACACTATACAAACCCCCACCCCCCAAACTACCAAGGGCCATTAAAAAGGGCCTTCTGGGGGGCCCTTAAAAGGACCTTTTGTAGGGCATTGCCCTGAGTTAAACAGCTCTTTTACTCCAAAAAAATACAAACACCCCCTAACTCTATACAAACCCCCCCCAACTACCAAGGGCCCTTAAAGGGGCCTTTTGGGAGGCCCTTAAAAGGGCCTTGTGTAGGGCATTGCCCTAAGTTAAACAGCTATTTTGCTAAAAAAAAAAAACACCCCCTAAAAATATAAATTACCCAAAATAACAAACAAATTATGAAAAATAAAAAAAGTATTCCTATTCTAATACATATAAAAAAACACCCCAAAATCAAAAAATTAATCTAGAATAAACTACCAATGGCCCTTAAAAGGGCCTTTTGTAGGGCATTGCTCTCATTCTAATTCAAATTAGCCAATATAATGAGAGCTGCTTAAATCCTATTGGCTGATTTGAATAGCCAATAGGATTTTAGCAGCCCTAATTCCTATTGGCTGATTCAAATTTTTCAGACAATAGGAATGCAAGGGACGCCATCTTTAATCGCATCCCTTTCACTGAAGATTTACCTGGAAAATAAAACCTAACCTGAGCTACACTAACACCTAACCTTACACTACAATTAAATAAATTACCTAAATTAAATACAATTACCTAAATTACAAAAACAAACAAACACTAAATTACACAAAATAAAAAACGACATTATCAGATATTTAAACTAATTACACCTAATCTTATAGCCCTATCAGAATAAAAAAGCCCCCCAAAATAAAAACAAAAAACCCTAGCCTAAACTAAACTACCAATAGCCCTTAAAAGGGCCTTTTGCTGGGCATTGCCCCAAAGAAATCAGCTCTTTTACCTGTAAAAAAAAAATATAAACAACCCCCAACAGTAAAACCCACCACCCACACAACCAAATCCCCTAAATAAAATCATATCTAAAAAACCTAAGCTCCCCATTGCCCTGAAAAGGGCATTTGGATAGGCATTGTCTTAAAAGGGCATTTAGTTATTTTGCAGCCCAAAAGCCCTAATGTAAAAATAAAACCCACCCAAAAAACCCTTTTTAAAAACCCTAACACTAACCCCCGAAGATCCACTGTAAGTGTATCTTCGGGGGTTAGTGTTAGGTTTTATTTAAGGTTTTTTTTGGTGGGTTTTATTTTTAGATTAGGGCTTTTGGGCTGCAATAGAGCTAAATGCCCTTTTAATGGCAATGCCCATCCAAATGCCCTTTTCAGGGCAATGGGGAGCTTAGGTTTTTTTAGATATGATTTTATTTAGACTGGTTGTGTGGGTGGTGGGTTTTACTGTTGGGGGGTTGTTTGTATTTTTTTGGGGGCTGATTTCTTTGGGGCAATGCTCCGCAAAAGGCCCTTTTAAGGGCTATTGGTAGTTTAGTTTAGGCTAGGGGGGGTTATTTTGGGAGGGCTTTTTATTTTGATAGGGCTATTAGATTAGGTGTAATTAGTTTAAATATCTGATAATGTCTTTTTTTATTTTGTGTAATTTAGTGTTTGTTTTTTTTGTAATTTAGGTAATTGTATTTAATTTAGGTAATGTATTTAATTGTAGTGTAAGGTTAGGTTTTAGTGTAAGACAGGTTAGGTTTTATTTTACAGGTAAATTTGTATTTATTTTAGCTAGGTAGTTAGTAAATAGTTAATAACTATTTAGTAACTATTCTACCTAGTTAAAATACATACAAACTTACCTGTGAAATAAAAATAAACCCTAAGCTAGCTACAATGTAACTATTAGTTATATTGTAGCTAGCTTAGGTTTTATTTTACAGGTAAGTATTTCGTTTTAAATAGGTATTATTTAGGTATTAATAGTAGGTTTTATATAGATTTATTTTAATTATATTTAAGATAGGGGGTGTTAAGGTTAGGGTTAGACTTAGATTTAGGGGTTAATAACTTTAGTATAGTGGCGGCGACGTTGGTGGTGGCAGATTAGGGGTTAATAACTGTAATGTAGGTTGCGGCGATGTTAGGGACAGCAGATTAGGGGTTAATAATATTTAACTAGTGTTTGTGAGGCGGGAGTGTGGCGGTTTAGGTGTTAATATGTTTATTATAGTGGCGGCGATGTCCGGAGCGGCAGATTAGGGGTTAATAATTTTATTTTAGTGTTTGCGATGCGGGAGGGCCTCGATTTAAGGGTTAATAGGTAGTTTATGGGTGTTAGTGTACTTTTTAGCACTTTAGTTATGAGTTTTATGCTACAGCTTTGTAACGTATGTATGTATGTATTGCATGTATTGGGTACTTGTAAAGCGCGGCTAATCACCCGTAAGGGTCTCAAGGCACTGCTCATTTTATCGACCTCGGAAGGATGAAAGGCTGAGTGGACCTTGCCGGGGATCGAACCTGCAACCCTTGGGTTGATACAGAGCTCAGCCACAGTGCCTTAGCATGCTGAGCTATCTGTAAAACTCTAACTACTGACTTTCAGTTTACGGTATTGATCTTGGCGGTATAGGGTACCGCTCACTTTTTGGCCTCCCAGGCAGACTCGTAATACCGGCGCAAAGGAAGTCCCATTGAAAAAGGACTTTACGCAAATTGCGTAAGTTAATTTGCGTTAAGGCCAAAAAAATATGTGGTGCCCCTAAACCTGCAAGACTCGTGATACCAGCGGTAGTGAAAAAGCAGCGTTATGAGGCTTAACACTGCTTTTTCACTCATACGGCAAAGCTTGTAATCTAGCCGTTAGTTTTTAAATTTGACAGGTAAATTTTAATTTAAGATAGGGAAATTGTAATTTTAATATAAAGTTAGGGGTTGTGAGGTTTAGGGGTAAATAGTTTAAATTAGATAATTTCAATGTGGGGGGCGTTCGGCTTAGGGGTTAATAGTTTTAGTATAGTGGCGGTGGTGAAGGGCTTAATAACTTTAGTATAGTGGGGGCGATGTGGGCGGACGGCAGATTAGGGGTTAATAATATTTAAATAGTGTTTGCAATGTGGGAGGGCGGCGGTTTAGGGGTTAATAACTTTAGTATAGTGGTGACGCTATCGGGAGCGGCAGATTAGGGGTTAATAAGTTTAATATAGTATTTGCGATGCGGGAGGGCCTCGGTTTAGGAGTTAATAGGTAGTTTATGGGTGTTAGTGTACTTTGTAACACTTTAGTTATGAGTTTTATGTTACAGCTTTGTAGCGTAAAACTCATAACTACTGACTTTAGATGGCGTCACAGATCTTGTCGTTTTAGGCTGTAATGCTCGCTTTTCAGCCAGAACGCAAAACTCATAATACCAGCGCAATGGGAATCCCATTAAAAAACGTAATTTTTAAGAGTGGGGTACTGACGTTGAGTTATAGGCTAAAAGGCTCGCGGTACAGCTATACCGACAAGACTCGTAATGGCTGCGTTAGGGGAAATGATGCATTATGGGCCACAACGCTGCTATTTCACTCATAACGCACAACTGGTAATCTAGGTGATAGTTATCTATATGGCCCACATGAACTAGCAGTCTCCTGTTGTGAAAAGCAAATACAAAAGCACGTGATTAAGAGGCTGTCAATAGAGCCTTTGAAACAGGCAGAAATTTAAAGGTTTAAATGTTATAAAGTATATTAATCTAACATTGTTGGTTATGCAAAGCTGGGGAATAGGTAGTAAAGGCATTATCTATCTTTAAACAATAACAATTTTTGTGTAGACTGTCCCTTTAAGCACAATTGCACAAAACTTTCATTATTTGTTTGTCTGCTTTCATTCTAATTTAACTGAAAATTGCAGGTTGGACAGAATTCCTTGCAGAACCCTGACACTACTATGTGCTAAACAGTGGTTGATTGAAATGTGCAGGAATATGTTTATATCTGTCCCTAATTGGGCACAGGAAATAAGACAAACAATATTCAATTGGCCAGATGTTTATACAGGGAGTGCAGAATTATTAGGCAAGTTGTATTTTTGAGGATTAATTTTATTATTGAACAACAACCATGTTCTCAATGAACCCAAAAAAACTCATTAATATCAAAGCTGAATAGTTTTGGAAGTAGTTTTTAGTTTGTTTTTAGTTATAGCTATTTTAGGGGGATATCTGTGTGTGCAGGTGACTATTACTGTGCATAATTATTAGGCAACTTAACAAAAAACAAATATATACCCATTTCAATTATTTATTTTTACCAGTGAAACCAATATAACATCTCAACATTCACAAATATACATTTCTGACATTCAAAAACAAAACAAAAACAAATCAGTGACCAATATAGCCACCTTTCTTTGCAAGGACACTCTTTTGATCTGTTCACCATCAACATTGCGTGCAGCAGCAACCACAGCCTCCCAGACACTGTTCAGAGAGGTGTACTGTTTTCCCTCCTTGTAAATCTCACATTTGATGATGGGCCACAGGTTCTCAATGGGGTTCAGATCAGGTGAACAAGGAGGCCATGTCATTAGATTTTCTTCTTTTATACCCTTTCTTGCCAGCCACGCTGTGGAGTACTTGGATGCGTGTGATGGAGCATTGTCCTGCATGAAAATCATGTTTTTCTTGAAGGATGCAGACTTCTTCCTGTACCACTGCTTGAAGAAGGTGTCTTCCAGAAACTGGCAGTAGGACTGGGAGTTGAGCTTGACTCCATCCTCAACCCGAAAAGGCCCCACAAGCTCATCTTTGATGATACCAGCCCAAACCAGTACTCCACCTCCACCTTGCTGGCGTCTGAGTCGGACTGGAGCTCTCTGCCCTTTACCAATACAGCCACGGGCCCATCCATCTGGACCATCAAGACTCACTCTCATTTCATCAGTCCATAAAACCTTAGAAAAATCAGTCTTGAGATATTTCTTGGCCCAGTCTTGACGTTTCAGCCTGTGTGTCTTGTTCAGTGGTGGTCGTCTTTCAGCCTTTCTTACCTTGGCCATGTCTCTGAGTATTGCACACCTTGTGCTTTTGGGCACTCCAGTGATGTTGCAGCTCTGAAATATGGCCAAACTGGTGGCAAGTGGCATCTTGGCAGCTGCAGGCTTGACTTTTCTCAGTTCATGGGCAGTTATTTTGCGCCTTGGTTTTTCCACACGCTTCTTGCGACCCTGTTGACTATTTTGAATGAAACGCTTGATTGTTCGATGATCACGCTTCAGAAGCTTTGCAATTTTAAGAGTGCTGCATCCCTCTGCAAGATATCTCACTATTTTTGACTTTTCTGAGCCTGTCAAGTCCTTCTTTTGACCCATTTTGCCAAAGGAAAGGAAGTTGCCTAATAATTATGCACACCTGATATAGGGTGTTGATGTCCTTAGACCACACCCCTTCTCATTACAGAGATGCACATCACCTAATATGCTTAATTGGTAGTAGGCTTTCGAGCCTATACAGCTTGGAGTAAGACAACATGCATAAAGAGGATGATGTGGTCAAAATACTCATTTGTCTAATAATTCTGCACTCCCTGTATAACACCTCCATGCTTTTTAGAGCTGTTCTATTATTTTAGCCCTTTTTCAGGTGCTGGTTGGCAATGTTTTTTCATACTGGGCGCTGCCATATTGGATCTCCTGTGTTCTTTGGCTTTGAAGAGTGCTACAGGCACAGGAGGAAAACCAACAGCCTGGTGACTAGCAACAATGTTATTGTAATTGTACCCAGCAGTTTTATGTCCTGTTAAAGCAATATGATAGTCAAAACTGAGCTTTCATGAATCCTTTGTTGAAAAGCATATCAGATAGTCTCAGGAGCAGCAATGTACTGTCGGAGAGCTAGCTAGTGATTGAAGGCTACACACATATGTGACTTGTCATTGACTCACCCTATGAGGCCCATTTATCAAGCTCCGAATGGAGCTTGAGGGCCCGTGTTTCTGGCAAGTCTTCAAACTCACCAGGAACGCAAGTAATGGAGCAGCGGTCTAAAGACGGCTGCTCCATAACCTGTCCGCCTGCTCTGAGGAGGCGGACAGAGATCGCCACAATTCAACCCAATCGAGTACTATCGGGTTGATTGACAACCCCCTGTTGCAAATCTGCAGGGGGTCGGAGTTGCACCAGCAGCTCACAAGAGTTGCTGGTGCAATGCTGAATATGGAGACCGTATTGCTCTCCACATTCAGCGAGGTCTGTCAGACCTCATCTGCACTGTCGGATCAGGTCCAACACACCTTTATTAAACAGGCCTCCATATGTTCAGCTAGGTCCCAGTAGTGATCTGGATCTGACTTTAACTGTGTGTTTAACCTCTTTTTTCAGTGGTTAAACAATTAGTTATAGATATTATTTTTGAAAAACATTTGCAAATGACAGTAAGATTTGACTATTTCCACATGGCAGTTTCTTACTTTTCTTCTCCTTTTCTCTGATGTTTTTTGCTTAGTCTAGCTGCCTCATACTATCTTCCCATGCTTTGTTCTCCCTTTCTTTCCTCATTCTCCCACTACCTTCCTCACCACAGCACAGAACTGCATTCTCAGGGCTTTTCAAAGTTATAATCAAAACACAAATTTGTATAAACATATTCAAACTTAACCCCTTAATGATCACAGCACTTTTCCATTTTCTGTCCGTTTGGGACCAAGGCTATTTTTACATTTTTGCGGTGTTTGTGTTAAGCTGTAATTTTCCTCTTACTCATTTACTGTACCCACACATATTATATACCATTTTTCTCGCCATTAAATGGACTTTCAAAAGATACCATTATTTTCATCATATCTTATAATTTGCTATAAAAAAGAATACAAAATAGGATGAAAACACACTTTTTCAAACTTTGACCCCCAAAATCTGTTACACATCTACAACCACCAAAAAACACCCATGCTAAATAGTTTGTAAATTTTGTCCTGAGTTTAGAAATACCCGATGTTTACATGTTCTTTGCTCTTTTTTTTGCCAGTTATAGGGCAATAAGTACAAGTAGCACTTTGCTATTTCCAAACCACTTTTTTCAAAATTAGCGCTAGCTACATTGGAACACTGATATATTTCAGGAAACCCTGAATATCCCTTGACATGTATATATTTTTTTTTAGAAGACATCCCAAAGTATTGATCTACGCCCATTTTGGTATATTTCATGCCACCATTTCACCGCCAAATGCGATCAAATAAAAAAAAATTGTTCACTTTTTCACACATTTTTTCACAAACTTTAGGTTTCTCACTGAAATTATTTACAAACAACTTATGCAATTATGGCATAAATGGTTGTAAATGCTTCTCTGGGATACTCTATGTTCATAAATAGCAGACATATATGGCTTTGGCTTTGCTTTTTGGTAATTAGAAGGCTGCTAAATGCCACTACGCACCACACGTGTATTATGCCCAGCAGTGAAGGGGTTAATTAGGGAGCATGTAGGGAGCTTCTGTGGGTAATTTTAGCTTTAGTGTAGTATAGTAAACAACCCCAAGTATTGATCTAGGCCCATTTTGGTATATTTCATGCCACCATTTCACTGCCAAATGCGATCAAATTAAAAAAAACATTACATTTTTCACAATTTTAGGTTTCTCACTGATATTATTTACAAACAGCTTGTGCAATTATGGCACAAATGGTTGTAAATGCTTCTCTGGGATTCCCTTTCTTCAGAAATAGCAGACATATATGGCTTTGGTGTTGCTTTTTGGTAATTAGAAAGCCGCTAAATGCCGCTGCGCACCACACATGTATTATGCCCAGCAGTGAAGGGGTTAATTAGGGAGCTTGTAGGGAGTTTGCAGGTTTACTTTTAGCTTTAGTGTACTGTAGTAGACAACCCAAAGTATTGATCTAGGCCCATTTTAGTATATTTCATGCCACCATTTAACCGCCAAAAGCGATCAAATAAATAAAATTGTTCACTTTTTCACAAACTTTTTCACAAACTTTAGGTTTCTCACTCAAATTATTTACAAACAGCTTGTGCAATTATGGCACAAATGGTTGTAAATGCTTCTCTGGGATCCCCTTTGTTCAGAAATAGCAGACATATATGGCTTTGGCATTGCTTTTTGGTAATTAGAAGGGGTTAATTAGGTAGTTTGTAGGGAGCTTGCAGGGTTAATTTTAGCTTTAGTGTAGAGATCAGCCTCCCACCTGACACATCACACCCTGATCCCTCCCATACAGCTCCCTTCCCTCCCCCATCCCACATCTTAAGCTCTGGCAGAAAGTCTGTCAGTACTAAAATAAAAGGTATCTGTGTTTTGTTTTTATTTTTTAGCATATTTACATATGCTGCTGTGTAGGATTCCCCTAAAAACAGTTCTCTAACCCTCCCCCTCTGCCTTATTGTGGGCCATCTTGGGTACTGGCAGTACCCAGTTTGCAAAAAACAATGGGTTTTATTTTTTTTTTCCGTTTTTTTCTATAGTGTTGCTCCCCCCCCCCCCCCACAGACCAACCCCCCACCCCCTGACTGATCATTTTTTATAAAATCTATTCCCCTTTTTTCCCACTTTTAACACAAATTTTTCTGTAGTGTAGCGGTTCCCACCCGCTCCCTCCCCGTGCACGCGCCTGCGCCCGCCTCCCCCGTGCACGCGCGTGTCCGTGCATACCCCCGGCTATCCCCGCCCATAATCCCCCCCCCTACATCACAAGGCCTATCAATGGCCACCACCCGCCTCCCATACCGGCTCCCACCCACCAACGATACCGGCCATCGATGTCCGGTGCAGAGAGGGCCACAGAGTGGCTCTCTCTGCATCGGATGGCTAAAAATGGTTATTGCAGGATGCCTCGATATTGAGGCATTACTGCAATCACTGGAAAGCACCTGGAAGAGAGCAGGATCGCTTCCAGCTGCTTTCCAGACCGAGGACATGCAGGGTACGTCCTCAGGCGTTAACTCTATTTTTTTTTTAGGACGTACCCTGCACATCCTCGGTCGTTAAGGGGACACTAAACCCAATTTTGTTTCTTTCATGACTCAGATAGAGCATGCAATTTTAAGCAAATTTTTAATTTACTCCTATTATCAAATTCTCTTCGTTCTCTTGCTATCTTTTTTTAAGAAGCAGGAATGTGATGCATAGGAGCCGGCCCATTTTTGGTTGAGAACCTGGATTATGATTGCTTTTTGGTGGGTAAATGTAAGCCTCAATAAGCAAGCGTTATCCATGGTGCTGAACCTAAAATGGGCTAGCTGCTAAGATTTACATTCCTGCTTTTAAAATAAAGATAGCAAGACAACAAAGAAAAACTGATAATAGGAGTAAATTAGAAAGTTGCTTAAAATTTCATGCTCTATCTGAATCATGAAATAAAAAATTTGGGTTCAGTGTCCCTTTAATGTTAAAATGTAAGCTGGAATGTCCTCACATGTGATATTCCATATGATAATTAGATATAGGCATATTCTCCAGTTTTGTAAAATATTATTTACAGGTGCCCATTTTACGAACTGTAAAAACGACACAATGTTTATAATGATGTGATTTCATCTAAGTCTCTAGGGATGCATTATTTCTTTCTATGTGGAAAGGATTTATAAAAAGGTTTTGTGATTGGACATATTTTATCTCCACTGGTATTTATCAATTCATGTTTTAAAAATTACAAATGTTTTGCATAAAAGATGTAGTACACACGTTTTCCTGCAGCACATGACATTCATAAATCCGCTCTTTACAAATTATCCACAATTGTAACCAGCCTTTCGGGATCTTCTATAGTGCTTACATGTATATTGGTAGCAGTCAGGGGATTTCAGGTCTTCAGTATAGTGGCCTAAATTGTATAAAACAGTCTGTGAAACTAAAACAATTTAACATTGCAACTGAAAAATTGTGAATTTAAAAGATATTTGTACCCGCCCTCTTTGCTGCTGCAGGTTGCGCATTCTGGTCCATTAAATTCAAGGAAGCTGCATCTATCTCAAAACCGTTCACTACTCACCACTTACCATGAGTTCAACTGTCAAGCATTATCGGTATCACAAAAACTTCTTCATAACATTACAGAGCAAACCAATTAAAACAGGAAAATTGCACACTGTATACAGTAAATCAGCTCAATCTAACATATGCACCAAAGAAAACTGAAAAAGTAAAGAAAAATGAAAGAAAAAGAAAAACAAGACAACCTTGTCAGCTTTGAAATAATGAGATACGACTTTGAGACAATATACTATTACTCAGAAACAGCTCTCAAGTTCTCTCAAACCTCTGATCTCTTCATCTCCTCCTTTTCCTGCCCTGGCCAATCTATCTGCCACTACAATTACACCTTTACATTGGTCCTTGATAATTTGGCCCCTCCTACCATAGCTCGGAAGGCATCCTCAGCCCTTGCACACTACTCTACCTACGCAGATGTTCCTGTACTTCTGAGTGATACTGGAGAAAATCTCAGAGTTCAGCTGACTTTCTTCACTACAAGTTCATCTTGAACTCTTACAATTCTGCCCTTAACCTTTCTAAACAAAATTACTTCTCTACTCTTATCTTTACTCTTTCTTGAAACCCAAAACACCCGCTCTCCACTTTCAATACTCTTCTTTGACCACCTCCACCTCCTATTAAACTTCTCTCTCAGCTCAAGATTTTGCCAGTCACTTTAATAACAAAATTGATTCCATCAGAAACGAAATCCTCTCTCAACATACTTCCAGTCTCCAACCCCCTCAAAAGCTCACAATCATCCAAAATCCACATAGCCATAAATTCAGTTCTTTCGCTCCCCTGTTATTGAGGAAGAGGTTTCTGTCCTTATACTATCCTCTCACCTCACTACCTGTCCCCTCACTGCGAATCCCCACCATCTCTTCTGCCCTTACCCCTATATATTTTCCACCTCTCTCTCAGCACCGGTATATTTCCCTCAACTCTAAAACATGCACTGGTAACACCTATCCTTAAGAAACATTCTCTCCATCCAACTACCACACTATTTCCCTACTCCCCCTTGCCTCAAAACTTCTTGGAAAGCTAATATATGCACATCTATCACATTTCCTTACATTAAACTCCCTCCTTGACCCACTGCAATCTGGATTTCACCCCAACACTCCACAGAGACAGCAATCGTTAAGGTTACTAATGACCTACTTACAGCAAAATCGAAAGGCCACTTCTCTCTGAGATACTGTTGACCAGCCGCTCTTGCTCCAAACCCTCCAATCCTTCTGCATTTGTGACACAGCCTTCTTGTGGTTCTCTTTCTACCTGTCAAACCGTACCTTTAGTGTAGCCTTCTCTGTGCATCCGCTGCTCCTTTACCACTTTCTGTTGGGGTACTACAAGTCTCTGTCCTTGGTCCTCTTCTCTTTTCAATCTACACATCATCATTGGGTTCATTAATAAAGTACCACGGGTTTTAATATAATTTGTATGCTGATGACACCCAAATATATAATTAATTCCATTTACTAAAAAACAATTATAGTCAAAAAAATGATATGGGCTAATTCATTAGATTGGTGTTAACTGCTCTGTTTGCCACAATTTTACAGGATTGTTCCAGTTAGATAACTTTATTTCCTGATCACTTGTTTCTCTACTAATGTCCTAGTTCTCTAAGAGAAACATGGATCCTTCCAAACTTTGTCTAGGATCACATAAATTGGTCTGTATTTGCTCAGCCTCATCACTAGACTAACTCCTGCACACAATAAACTGGATCCATTTGACCACTCTGAGGGCCCTATGATCAAAAGTTTGCCACAATAAACTTAAAAAACCACATATAGAGGCCTATTTATTAAAGGTCTTGTGGACCTGATCCGACAGTGCGGATCAGGTCCGCAAGACCTCGCTGAATGTGGAGAGCAATATGCTCTCCGTATTCAGCATTGCACCAGCAGCTCTTGTGAGCTGCTGGTGCAATGCCGCCCCTGCAGACTCGCAGCCAATCGGCCACCAGCAGGGGGCTGTCAATCAACCCGATCGTACTCGATCGGATTGAATTCCGGAGATTCCTGTCCGCCTCATTAGAGCAGGCGGACAGGGTTATGGAGCAGCGATCTTTAGACCGCTGAACTGCTGTTTCTGGCGAGTCTTCAGACTCACCAGAAACACGGGCCCACAAGCTCCTTACGGAGATTGATAAATGGGCGTCATAGTCTTGCAAGGACAGTCTTGGTGCAATTCAAAGAAAATGGGCTTTCCTTGCGATTGGCAAGATCTCTACTATAGAAAATAATGAGAGCTCTCGGCTATGTAAAAGTTTGCAATGAAGGACGAAGTACACAGGGAGAACCCAGTGCATTTTTAATCTTTAATATTACACCTAATCCAAATCAAAATATGCATTGTACCATCAAATTGCTGTTATTTTTGTATGCATAGAATTTCCTTTCAGAGTAATTAGTGTTTTAAGTATTTTGATAAAAACAGTGAGGTCTGTAGGGGGGAAATGTCTAAATAATAATGCTGGGATTTGAGAGAAAATTTCATATACTCCCATGGAACACCCATTTTACAGTAAAAGAAAAATATGCTTTAAATTTGGACTTACAAGTATGAATTTCTATGTGTTTTTTGCACAGCTAGTGTACTTAAATAACAATTTATGCTGTGCATATTAAATAAAATTTATTTCTGTGTAATTTACATACAAATGTTACGTTTTTGATCAAATAAAATTGTTGCTGAAAAATTTTACAATTTATTCCTGTGTATTTTTGTGTGATCGCTTCAATTATTAGTTTTGTATATTTTTTTAAATTAGGATTGTCATTGTGCACTTTTGTAATGTTTGCATCTCCTTCCCATACAAAAATGCAGTAGGGTAAAAGGTGGCTTTAGATAGTTCCATCAGAAGTAATGGCGAGCATTCTTAAATAATCTCGTCATCCCAGAGACCCTTAGATCAGCTGGCCCATAGTCTGCCACATTGGGTCATATCACCTTATTGTTCCATCCAAATTATTCAATTATATTAAGTGCTGAATGTGATCGGTGTCAATTAGGAACACACCTATTTACAATTTTTACATTTACAGTTTTACATTTGTTGGGAACTCTGATGTTAAATATTCCCCTGGCATAGACACCAATCATGAAAAGTCACCTGGACAGAATTAACCCAAACACAGAGCAAAACTAATAGTTGTAGGTCTAGTTATTAGACATGTGCATTCTTTTTCAGAACAATGCACATTCGTCAAAAAAATTGGGTCCTTGGAACCGAGAGCATTAAGCCAGGTGTTAGCTGGCAAGAAGATAATCGGGTTAACTCGCTCTTCAGAGCATGTTAAGGTAAGTAATTGTAACTACACGTGAACTTTTCATCTCTAGATTCAAAACATTTATATTAATTTAATGAATCTAAATCTTTAAAGAAAATTCCATTTTCATTTTGTTTTAATCGAAAGAAAAACAAATAGTGCAGGCGACAAATATTCATGGAAACGAATTTCCTCAAAAACCTGAAACAAAAAATTTAAAGATATTTTCTGGCTTGGATATCCCTACAAGTTACAAACAAAAAGTTGAAGCTAAGATAACTTAAACTTAAACATTCTTTAATTAAGCTTATTGCAATTGCACACTTCAGTGCACGTTTAGGGGCCTATTTATGAAAGGCCTGTCGGACATGATCCGATATTGCGCATCATGCCCAACAGACCTTGCTGAATGTGGTGAGCAATACGCTCTCCTCATTCAGCATTGCTCCAGCAGCTCTTGTGAACTGCTGGTGCAACGCCGCCCTCTGCAGATTCGCGGCCAATCGTCCGCAAGCAGGGGGTGTCAATCAACCCAATCGTATTCGATCGGGTTGAATTGTGGTGATGTCTGTCCGCCTCTTCAGAGCAGGCAGACAGTAGGGATGGGCGAATGTTTCTAAAAATTCAAAATTTAAAACGAATTTTGATACATTCGTTCGTTCAAATCGAATTTCGAATGTTTATATAACATTCTAACATTCTATTTTCGAATTTTCGTTTTTGAATTTTTCAATAAAATTCTAAAATATTTGTTCGAATAATAGAATGTTTAGCTATGTATTCATTCAATTTCGAAATGTAATATTCGAATTCGAATGTGACATTCGAATTCGAATGTGACATTCAAATATGAAATAGTATTTCTAGTCTACAACTGTGTTTAATAAATGTAATATTTGAATTTGTATGCTACATTCGAATTTGAATGTCAGATTCTAATTTGAAATAGTATTTCTAGTCTAATACTGTGTTTTAAATGTGATATTCGATTCGAACGTGATATTCAATTCGAATGTGACATTCGAATTCGACATAGTATTTCTAGTCTAATACTGTGTTTTATAAATGTAATATTCGAATTTGAATGTGAAATTCGATTCGAATGGGATATTCGATTCGAATGTGGCATTCGAAATAGTGTTTCTAGTCTACAATTGTGTTTTATAAATGTAATATTCGAATTTGAATGTGATATTCGAATGTAACATTCGAATTGGAATGTGACATTCGAATTGGAATGTGACATTCGAAAACTGTAAATAACATTCGAAAATCGAATTTTTAAGAATATTCATTCTTATCAACATTCTATTATGTAAATCGAATTTCTACAATAACATTCGTTCTAACATTTGAATTCGGATATAAACACATTCGCCCATCCCTAGCAGACAGGTTATGGAGCAGCGGTCTTTAGACCACTGTTCCATAACTTGTGTTTCTGGTGGGTCTGAAGACTCGCCAGAAACACGGGGCTTCAAGCTCCATACGGAGCTTGATAGATAGGCCCCTTAATCAATAAAATTATTGTCCATGTTTCTTTTGAGATCTACACATTTAAATATTTTCTCATTGAGCATTGTAGTAATAATTATCAAGGAGGTTACGTTGGTTTTTAGTCATATGTATTTAACTGAATATCTGTGTAAATTGTTAAGACTTTGGGCCTGATTATCAATAACACGCCAGCATTATATTGTAACATATGTGTCTCTTCTTCACATCCCGAACCCTTTATAGCTAGATAAACTGCTCTCATAGTAAAATTTGCCTTTCTAATATCACATCACATGTACTGACGACACTTGTTATATCATCTCGCCGAGCTTTAGATCATTGGGCACTTTCTCTTAAACGCCAGGGAGTCATTCTAAATTTATTTTGCAAAGTTAAAAAGGAAATAATGCCCAAACAATTTTATTAACTTGCATTACACAAAAAGTGTAAACAACTATTTGCAGATAATTCCGATTATCCTAGCTTAGTTAAGGTATAATCTAGATTTTATTAAAGAGACAGAGACGATTATTTTGCATAAGCCTTTTCCTTTACTACTCCACAGCCATTCAAAGTAACATAATACATTAAACATATAACATAGAAAGAAATTAAATAAAAACAATGACCAATGAAAAACCACATTGGAAGTTGAAGTTCAAAACAGACCAATCAGCATAGTTCCATATGTTATAAAAGGTCTCCACACAATCCCAACTGCCTCTTTGATCTTTGATGCTTGAAAAAGGAAGTGTAGAATTTTCAGAAATAAGTCCGAAAACAAAGAAACTGAACGGGAACCAGAAAAAATAACTGAAAAACTGGGAACATAGTCCATTTGCAGAAACTTGACTTGACGAAGGCAAACTTGTAAAAGTGGACAGTAGAGTTTCTGAAGAAACCTGAAGCCGAATATCCTTCTCTGAAGATTTTTGAAATTCAAAATCCGGTTGAGGAAGGAACTGGAGCTGAAAAATAAAATAGCATTAAGTAATACTAATACATAAACAGGGTATGGGCTTAGGGAGGGAAAATAATCGTCTCTGTCTCTTTAATAAAATCTAGATTATACCTTCACTAAGATAGGATAATCAGTATTTTATTACAAGGACAGAGACTTATATTTTGCAAGTTTAAAGCTGACAAATAAAATATTAATCTAATAAACATTGAGGTAAGGAATTTATAGGTTTAAAATAAAACTGTCTAAATACAGAATCTGAAGACCTGAAGGGATGCCGATTTACAAAAAGCTTTAGAAGCAGCAGCACCTCTTATAGAATGAGAAGTGAAAGATCTATCTACTTCCGCTTCATTCATGACCCATTTAATCCACCTACTAATAGAAGTAGAAGAAACAGGAAGATGAGGAGGAGAAAAAGAAATCAAAAGTTGATTAGAAGAAGAAGTTCGAAGGGAAGATGTACGTTTCTCATATTCTTTGAGACAGAGAACAACACATAAGGAAGGATGTTCTGAAAAATAAGGATAGAATATAGAAGAAGACATAGATTTAGTTCTTCTAGAGATGTTAAAGATTACACCTTGAGGTGAAAACATCTTAGAAGAAAAATCTATAGCCTTGACATCAGAAACTCTTCTGCAAGATAAAAGACAAAGAAGAGAAGCAAGCTTACAAGTAAGTTGTTTAAGAGAGAGAGATTCATTTGAAGGCCAAGATTGAAAAAGAGAAAACATTAAATTAACATCCCAGAATGATGAATATCTAGCTGAAGGAGGTTTCTTGATCTTTATAGACTTCATAAGTCTAGACACAGAAATATGTTGACCAATAGGAGAATTATTAATTAATTCATGACCCGCCGAAATAGCAGATCTATAAACATTAATAGACCTATAAGCCAAACCTTCCTCATAAAGGGAAGAAAGAAAATTCAAAATTTAATTTAAAGGAGCTGAAAAGGGATCCAAATGTCTTTGACTGCACCAGCCAGACCATCTGGTCCAGGAAGACAAGTAAGATTTCTTAGTTCCTGGAGCCCATGCGTCTTGTAATAAAGATCTAGCTGATGAAGAAAGACCCTCGGAGGCCCAAGATCCCCTGAAATTGTCCATGCAATAAGATGCAGAGAACCTTGAAGAACTAGGTCGTGAAAATCTCCGTTTGGATCTGATAGAAGGTAAGGAACCATGGGAAGAAGAATTGGAAATTGGTACGACATCTCCAACTGAGACGGGTACCAGGACTGGGTTGGCCAAAATGGGGAGATCAGAAGTAGCAAAATTTTGCTCCTCCTGACCACATTCAACACTGAAGGAATCATTGAGAAAGGTGGAAATGCATAAGCACCTTGACGTGGCCAAGATTGGAGAAATGCATCTATCGCTAGAGCTTCTGGATCCGGGCGCCAACTGTAAAAGGGGAGAATCTGATACTTGAGACAGGAGGCAAATAAATCTATTGACAAAGGACCTCTGGTAAGCAGTAATTTTTTAAAGAGATCTGGATGTAATTTCCAATCGCTTGAGTCTGTTAAATAGCGGGAACCCCAATATGCTGCAGTATTGGAGAGACCCGGAATATATTCTGCTTGAATAGAAATATTGTTCCAGAGACACTGATGAACAAAATTCTTCGTGATATCTGACAATTGTTTGGAGTGAGTGCCACCCAAACGATTCAGATAACGAACAGCTGAAATATTGTCCATCCTCAAAAGAATTGAAATAGGAGAGTTCTGTTTGATAAAGCTCTTGATCGCAAAGGATCCTGCTATAAGTTCGAGGAAATTGATATGTAGATTGCGTTCTGAAATGGACCATTTGCCTCCAGTTATCTGAGAACCACATCTTGCTCCCCAACCTGAATTGCTTGCATCTGACTCTATTATAATATATCTAGCTTTCCCAAATATAGCTTTGCCGTTCCAAGCTTCGATATTGGAAAGCCACCAGATCAATTCTGTCCTGGCTTCTTCTGATAAAGAGATTCTGTGAGAATAAGAAAAACCCTTTCTCAAATAGAAAATCTTTAATCTTTGTAAAGCTCTGTAGTGTAAGGGAGCAGGAAATATCGCTTGAATAGAAGAAGACAGAAGACCCACTATTCTTGCAAGAGTCCTGATAGGAAAGAATTTCTTCTTTAGAAGGAGAGAAATTTCTGATTTTATTTTCTTTATTTTTTCTGACGGTAAGCTTAGGGTAGAAACTGTAGTATCGATTAAAAAGCCTAGAAAAAACAACTTCTGGGATGGATTCAGAACCGATTTCTTGAAATTGACTAGAAAACCTAGGTTCTTCAAAATGTCTAAAGTCATCTCTAGCTGTTTGGAAAGGAGAGAAGGGTCCTGATTCATAATGAGAATGTCGTCCAAATAAATAATTAGACGAATTCCTCTCAATCTCAACCATGCTACAACAGGTTTTAAAATCTTGGTAAAAACCCATGGAGCGGATGATAAACTGAAGGGGAGACAAGTAAACTGCCAAATAGAACTTTTCCAAATAAACCTGAGAAACTTGTGATGGGAAGAATGAATAGGAACTGTTAAGTAAGCATCTGTTAAGTCTAATCTTACTAACCAATCTTTGTCCATAAGACAATCCCTCAAAAGATGAATACCTTCCATCTTGAAATGGTTGCATGATAGGAAGGCATTCAGATTTCTCAGATTTATCACTGGACGAAGAGAACCTTCTTTCTTTCTCACAAAGAACATGTTGCTGAGGAATGAGTCTAGCATATCTGGCGCTATTTCTATAGCTTGTTTTAGATGAAGATTGGAGATCTCTTGATCTAATAAATCTGAATCTGTTTTTGCAAAAACAATGGGATTTGGGATTTGAACCTGAAAGGGCGGGGAAATAAAATCTAGAAGAAGACCTGAGACAGCTTTTATTACCCAAACATCTGATGTAATTACTTTCCAATTTTCTATGAAAGGGATAATCTGCCTCCAATTTTGTGTGGAGAAAAATTTGTGAATTGTATAGGAAATGATTTTACCTGAGAAAGGTCTGGGACGAGATCTTGACCTTGAAAATCTTGGGTTCCAGGGACGTTGTCTCGTTGGGAAGAAGCTTGAGAGTGAAGGATTGGAAGGAGGATATTGTTGGTATTGCTGAAATTGAGGTCTGTTATTAAAGTTTGAACGACCGGAAAAGCAACCTCTTCCTTTCCCAGCCCATTCAAAAACACGACTGTGAAGATAAAATATCTTTTTTGTGAAGGTTTTGACCTTATTTAGAGAATTGAAGGTATTGACGTAAGCACTAAGTTCCTTCAATCCTAAATCACCAAAAAGAAGCCCTTCAGCTTGGGGACCCATCTCTGTAGTGGCAAAATCAGAAATTTTGGGGTCAATACGCCTTAATACCATCCTCCTGCGTTGAGAGGACATGGCCGTGTTGGCGTCTCCAAATAAATAAACTAATCTTTGAATCCACTGCCTTACAGTATAAGGATCCAACATGACCTTGTTGACAATTGCCTCCTCTGTGAGTTCAAACATTTTTGTAATTGGACCCAAAGAATCCAAATATCTGTCCTGGCAGGCTTTCAGGAATCTTTCGGGACCTTTATTTAGATTAAAATTTTTGTTATTAACAAATTTTACAATGTTTGCATCTATCTCTGGTGTAATTGCTGATTTATGGGGAAGATCTGGGCGAGGACACTCAGCTTTTAAAGTTGATCTTGCCTTATTAGATAGAGATTTTCTCAAATAATAATCCAAAAATTTTGCCACCCTTTTGGAAGGTCTCCAGTTAGAAGATCTAGGGTGTTGTAAATCTTCTGGGTCTAAGTACTCTAGACCTTCGTTATCAATCAGTTTAGGTTTGGATTTCTTTATAGATTTTTTAACTTTTTTGACTTTTTTGAGTCTTTTAGCTCTTTTGGCTTTAGGGTAATAGTCTGATGATGAACTCTCCGAAAGTTCTGGAGAGTAAATAGACTGCCAAAAATTCAAATCTGAGTTAACTTCAGTTTCAGTATTGGAGTCCGGAGACTCAGTTGTAGAGGCTAAGTCTACCATTCTATTGACAGCACGTCTTTTAGGAGCAATAATTTCTGAATCAGACTCTGAATCTGAAACAATCTTTTTTTATTTGTGAGTTTTAACACTGATATCTGCAGGAGATATATTAGAAGCTCCATGTAAATAATTAAAAAAAAAATCTTTTAGTCTTTTGAGATAAGTGCTTACTCTTTTGAGTAGCTTTTCTGGGGTTTTCTGTATTGACAGTCTCAATAGCTGTCTGAAACTGATTCCTTAAATCTTTTATTGAAGAATCAATCATATTTTTTACTGATTCTGCATTTAATGTAAAAGAGTCTCCTTGAGACATGATGTTAAAAACAGTAAAATAAATAAATATTTTTAAACAATAAATAATTTACTAAATATAAGTAACTTAAATATATATATAATAATGGGTAAATTAATTGCTATATTGCAACAAATAATTTATAAAATTACCAGAGTTGGGAGATGCAAACAAAGAAGAAAAAATAAATCCTCAAGATATAAAATTTTACAGATAACAAACAGTTAATGTGTAAAAAAAAAAAAAATTCCCTCACAGAAAGAAGCTAATATAACAACACAATGTCTGGGCGAGTGGCCAAAAACTGAACAGAGAGCAATTTGAAACGATGTTGCAGCTCTGTCAGCTGAAGTAAACAGAGGGCGGGAAGGAGATGCGTCACAGGATCAAGGAAGTGAACAAGATGGGCGGGGTCACGTGACCTGATAGAAGATGTCGGTAAGTAAATAGAGAGACTGACCGGAGGAATTAGAAAATGCAAAGTTCCACAAGGGGAAAGAAAAAACGGAGGTAACAGTAAATAAGGCTAAAAATAATAAATTATATACAACAAAGGATATTAATAGACAAAACAGAAAACGGAGAAAAGCAAGAAATAAAGCAGAAAGGCACTTTTAAATATAAATAAAGACAACAATTTACAATCAACTAATTAGGGAACAATAACCAATAAATAAAAATTTAATATACAATAAAATGTTATTTCAAAATGTTATGAGATACTTAGCAGAGCAGCAAAAGAAAAGAGGCAGTTGGGATTGTGTAGAGACCTTTTATAACATATGTAACTATGCTGATTGGTCTGTTTTGAACTTCAACTTCCAATGTGGTTTTTCATTGGTCATTGTTTTTATTTCATTTCTTTCTATGTTATATGTTTAATGTATTATGTTACTTTGAATGGCTGTGGAGTAGTAAAGGAAAAGGCTTATGCAAAATAATCGTCTCTGTCCTTGTAATAAAATGTATTCAAAAAATTTTTTTAACTCTTTTAAGGATTTTTCTTCAATACATTGTAGAGAAAATTCTTTGCAAAATGTGTTATTTTTATTCAAATCTCAAAGCAATCTGGCATATAAACCTCTTAGCTTACAGACAGTTGCAAAGAATAATAAAGCATTATACGTATACCCACATACAATAAAGACCTGTCTAGATTTGATTATGATTATGTTTTTGAATATTTTCTCAACCATACTTACTACAATATTTTGGCTGTCTGTTCATTCACCCTCTTGATTTTTATCTGTATTCTTTCCTTCACTTTCTGATCTCTTCCCTTCTCAATGGTTAGCTTAAAGGAACACAGAAGTAAAAATATACTTCCATTATTCAGATAGAGGACACAAAGATTGAGAAAGCACCACCATCGCATGAAACATCATACCAACCTTTGCATGCGATGACCTCACTGAATTATCTAAAAAAAAGGGGGCTGAATCAAGAATTCCCAGTGAGCTTATCTCTCTAGAAAACTCTATTAAATGCAGAATCTCATGAGGAGAGTATGAAAGGGAGCACATACAAATCAAATGACACTATTTTCAGCGTAATTTACCTTGCATTTGTTTTGCAAACATGTCTTTTTCCTTCACTTTAATAAGTGTAAGATTTATTTTGAAACAAACTCTGCAGCCTACATATGGTGAGATGAAACCGCAGGACCTACAGATGTAATAATCTTAGATAATTTCAAAAGCAATTGCAAAAAAAAAAATCATATAAGGCCAATAAATGACCAAGTTCAGTCCACTTACCAATCCTGTGAGGCCTATTTCACAAGAAAATATAAGGAACAATTAGAGTTTTACAACATACATTCAATGCAATTCTGGTTTGCTTATTTTATTGAGCACTATGCTGTATGTATGTGTGTATTTTGCAGCCTATCTTGGAGCCTATTGCCCCTGTGAAGGGTCTTATTAGTGCACAGCTGATGAAGTTGTCACTTGTTTTTGTTAATTTATTTTATTTATTTGTATGGTTTTTTTCTTGTTTTTCTTGTTTTGCTTATGTTAGTCGTTTCTGTTTTATTGAGGGAGTTTGTTCCTGTTTTATTCATTTATTCTGTAATGTTATGAAAGCATTTTCATGGTGCTGGTATCCTTTACATACAAGATAGATGCTGCTCCATTGATTACAATGGTGATTACAATGCAACTCGTGAATGCGTTAACGGGTGGGTACAAAACTCTTTGAGCAGCACATTTTTCATATTACAATGTTGCAGGGAGGATTTCCCATATCTTTAGTAATTGACTTCATTCAAAATTTGGCTTCATATTTCAGAGATACTCTACACAAGTATGCAACCAGTTTCACTTCCTCCCTAATCATGAGCAACAAATTCATATCATTGCAACAGGACTGCAATTATACAACATAGCTGCAAATGGTTAATTCAGTCTGTCTGTATTTATTATTATTATAAAAAAAACCAATAACAAACCCAGGTGACCTGAAAATCTAACCAGATAAAATTTAGAAAATACGTCCTTGTATTAATTGTCTCCGTTGCTGTGCCAGCAGGTATTCTTCTGTACACAGCAATATTTGTTTCTTCAGGATGACTCTACTCCTGTTCAAGGTAGCAACTGCATAATTGTAAGAAGACATCTTTCAACAAATACGGAACTTGGAACCATTAATATTTATGCACATTTATCTGACAGCAATCAGTTCTAGGTGTGTCTCTGAAATCTCCAATGGCCACAAACATCTAATCCTAGGATGATGTTCAACTAAGTTTCATTATCAACAAGAATGATGCAAGATGTATATAAGTAAATAAAGGTAATTTATCCAGGGTCTATATTTATCAATAGTATTCATTTATATATATATATATATATATATATATATATATATATATATATATATATATATATATATATATATATAAATATAAAACAGAAGAAGAAAGTCCGGACCAGCTTCTCAAAACAAGGTTCTTTATTTGCAAGCGAATAGCGTAAAAAGAAACAGCAGCTCTGCAAAATCATGTGTTAGAAAACTAATTGCAGGCAAAACAGTACCATGGCCAAATAGTAAGGGCTGTTAGGAGCACAAAAGATGGTCTTGTCTGACGCATTTCAGCTCCTATGGAGCCTTACTCATAGACTGCATATATATATATATATATATATATATATATATATATATATATATATATATATATATATATAAAATATTGATATTATTATTTTTATTATCATTTATTTGTATAGCGCTGCAAACTTCCGTAGTGCTGGGTACAGAAATAGGAGTACACAATGAAAATGATTTGTGATAAAATACAAACACATAATGGACTAAACAAAACTAGAAGAAGGTGGACTCTGCTCCGAAGAGCTCACAGTCTACAGGTTGAGGGTGCAGAGACATAAGGTTTTTGGTAGCTTTTTGCGTTGATTGTCAAGGCAGTTCAAGATTTATTCTGGGTAGTTTGAAAAACTTATGTCATTGTTTAGGAAAATATTATGTGAACATTTGTAACCATATGTAAAAAAAGAAGACATTTTACATATAAATCTCATCAGCAGCCACATTTTACTGTAGGGAAAATATTAAACTTCCAATCAGAATGTTTGTCCTAGGACTTACAAGGGAGCATGCATTTGACATGTGTAGACACAGTCACTTTATTTCCCTCATTAGTTTAAGGAAGCTTACTATAAACTATTTCAAGATATTGGTCATAATAAATTATAGCAAAATTCCACAAGATCATAGTATAACTTCAAAAGATCACAGTAAAGTGTTATCTCAGCACGGTTTTTCACTGTGCAGATGAGTGCAAAAAACAGTATCTAATAGGTAACTGCCAGCTTAAATAAAGAGTTATATATCTATAAGGCTAACCAAAAGTTATAAAGTTTAGAAACTGGAACCAGATGTGCAGAAGATGCGGTGCAGCTCAAGGACAGCAACTGCAGTTCTCAGGATAGCTGGAACACTGAAGTTGGTAATCAGGTTCACTCAACGACACAGAAAAATAGTCCAAGTTCAAGCCAGGGTCAGGAACCAGAAGAGCCAAAGGGTACCAGGCGACAATGAAGAGTCAGCAGTCCAAACACCAATAACCAGGTGATCAGTGTGAGACAAGCAACAAAGAAAGGAAACAGGTAAGAGCAGGGTCAAACCATGGTAAAGAGAACAGAAGCAGGAACAACACAGTCTACATGACAGAATAACCAAGCACAGAATATATATACTGTAGGCCTTTTAAAATCTCCTCTGACTCAAGGCTACTTTAACACTGCAGGCACTACAGTCAGACATGATTAATGTCATGAACATCCACCATGTTAATGTTTGTGCATCCAGCTTACATAGTAGTGCTAGCTTCAGATCTCCGTTCAGGCTTTGGATCAGCAATAGAGCGCCTTAAAATTGTGACTGGGCTAACCCCAGGCTTTTTATTAGCACAGTTCCTAGCACACCCACGTACGTTCTTGTCCCTGACAACATCATAAAACTTTTTCTTTTTCAAATTTGCATGAATGATAAATTAACATATATATTTTGAGTAACATGTCCTTTTAATTATTCATAATAACAAACATTATACCAGTACTAAAATAACATAATTCCTATTTAGAAATGGAAAAAATAAATCTCATAGGAGCAGTGTCTGCCAATGTGAACCATTAATGGAAAATTGTTTTCTGTATCCTGTACCTTTTGTTTGGACAGAAAAAGAATGGCAGGCTCTCAAATCCAAATAGTAGTAAAATATCAAAATTTATTAGACAATGTTAAAAAGTAAACAGACATGGCAGTAAAAGCTAGAGCAAAGGATCTTACATGTTTTGCGCCCCCTACAGGCACTTAGTCATAGATGAGGTACTCTGTGAGAAACCTCATCTATTTATGCTGTGAGAAACATAGATTAACTATTTCCTTGCCTCACAGTCACAAACAGAAAAAAGGTTAAAAACAGAATGCTGAAGCAGTTAGATACAGTGGTTGAATCTCAATATGCTAAATTTCTAATATAATAGATAAGAACAGACTGTGCATAAGATAACAGGCAAGTTATACATGATGATGATACTGAAAAAATGTGATTATACATTTTATGAAATGATATCCTAGAAATATTAACAAACATTAGTGCTAAAATAATTTAATATCACATATTCCATGATAAAAAATTCTCTATGGACTTAGAAAAGAATTCTATGCTTTAAAGAAATATATGATGTACATAGAATAAATTTCTCATAAATGTACATAAGAGTGCATAAAAAATATATATAGTTGTTATTTTTACAATGGAAACAGCAAAATGCAATTAGATCAATGGGAAAAAAAGATCCATATATTTCGTGTAGTGACATGTGGATGCATATCAGGGCATGGATAGAAAAGGTACATAGAGAGAAAGAAAAAATGAAATTAAGATTAAAGAAAAAACAGATAAATGACAATTTAATTGTCAATGAAATAATCTATATCACATTCCCTATTCATGCCCTGAGGGGCAAGGGTCTTAAGTTTGAGGATCCAATAGAGTTCCTTCTTTTCTAGAATCTTAGCCCTATTTCCTCCTCTAATAGGAACCACAGCCATATCTATAATTTGGACTGAGAGACTGGCCATATGTGTTAGATGAAAATTATTAAAATGATTGGCGACTGCGGAGTCTTTATTATAATTTTTGACATCTCTGATATCTTCGCTATACCTGGTCCTGAGCATCCTAGTCGTTTTGCCCACGTACTGACAATTACAAAGATCACATGTCAAAAGATAAACCACAAACTGCGAGCCACAATTAGCATAGAACTTAGTCTCATAAGTATCACCAGTGGATTGACTAACAAAATGTTGGCCTGTTTTAACATTGGGGCATGTATAACAAATTGTATGTCCACATTTAAAAGTGCCCAATTTGTTAAGCCAAGTTCCTCTTTGTTTTTGTGAGATACCTGTGATCTGACTAGGAGATAAAATTTGTGACAAAGTCCTAGATTTTTTAGGGACAAATTTACATTTACCTATCAGAGAATTAAGGCTCTCATCTGCCCTTAGTGTGTGGAGATGTTTTTTCAACCAACCATTCTCCAGATCAAGGAAGAACTAAAGATCCATAAGAAAGATGATGTTTATTTTAAATATAAACAGAATATGGATGAAAATATGAAAAAATTGGATGATGAGCAGGCAGCAAGAAAAAGCAATAAATTCCTCAGGGATAAAGAGGATTATGAGGAGGGTAGAGTGTATGATTGGGCAACAATCAGACAACAAAGAAGGAAATCTGGCTTTAGAAAAAATCATAAAAGATCTGAACAAAGCCAAAGTCAAAAGCAACAAATGGCTAATGAGAACAAAGCCAAAAGCAATGGAAGTGATGTGCCGAAGTCCATTTTAAAGAATAAGCGTAAACAAGAAAAAAGAGTAATCTTCAGTACTGATGATGGGGATTCCTCAGACTCAGAAGCCACCTCCAAAACCCCAGGGGGGTCTACTTTTTCTTCTTCTCTATCCTCACTCTCCTCTATTTCTCCTCTTTCTACTCCCTCTTCTTCCCCATCTGCTTCTCCCTCCCCTTCTTCTGTTTCTTTTTTAGGAGAATCAACGCTGGAGGATCAGCCGCAGGACATTCGTCCAAAAACAAGAAGAACATTGCAAAAAGAAAGAGAAGAAGAAGGAGATGGAAAAATAAAAGGAGAAAAAAAGAACAAGAAGAAGAAGGGACATTGATTGAATATTCTGATTATTCTGAAAGTTTTGAAATTTCAGATAATTTAGAGGTTTCTGCCAATAGGGATACTGATGATAAGGTCACTGATAAAAATGTTGTTAATATCTCTGATTATGTTCTTACTAAAGAAGAAATTAGAGTATTATCTAAAGGCTTAGGCTTTGCTCCAACAAGAAAGTTTTCTTGTTTTGATACTCTCTTAGATATTAACAAATTTGTGAGAAAGTTATCCCTAAAAAAATATTTCTCAACTATGAGTGAAAATACTGATATGTCAGATTCTGGTAGGTCTCCTAATGTGAAAGAGAATCTTGAGGTTACCCCACATCTTACCTTTGCAGATGCATGTACCATCAGTGATTTAGAGAGTTTACTTAGTGAGGGTTCTATGACATCTACATCTGCACCTGCACCTAAAAAACATAGGTCTGACTTTTATCCTGTTCACTTTAGAGGCCCTATGATAAATGCTTTCCAAAAATCCGTACAAAAAGACATTTTTGAATTGGAACAAAGAGTAAGGGACACTGCTGCCCCCCTAATCTTACTTTTAAAGAACACCAGGCTCTTGATAAACTGGCTAAAAACAAAGATATCGAAATTCAGAATTCAGATAAGGGGGGCAGCATTGTCATAATGAATAAACAACTCTATATGGATGAGGCTTATAGACAATTGTCTGACACTAAAGTTTACAGAAAGTTGGATCATAATCCCACCAAATTATTCCAAACTAAACTTATGAAAATAGTTGAAGAAGGCATAAGTTTGGGTCACTTCAAAAACTCTGATATTGATATATTGGTACCTAAGTATCCGATTTGCCCAATATTTCATCACGTTCCAAAAATTCACAAGAATGAGAGGTGTCCCCCGGGTAGGCCTATTGTGGCTGGCATTGACTCGCTTTTTGACACTATTTTACAGCCATTGGCAGTATCACAGTTGTCATACCTCCGGGACACCTCTCATCTCTTGATGACCCTTAACAAAATTGATTGGCAACCTGGTTTTTCCTGGGTAACAATGGATATTGTGTCATTGTATACATCAATCCCACAAACACTAGGTATACAAGCTGTTGCTTTTTTTCTTAAAAAAGAATCCCAATATTCTACTGAACACATTGAGTATATTTGCAGTGTTTTGAATTTTCTTTTGTCACATAATTATTTCCTTTTTAATGAAGAATTTTTTCTTCAAATCTGTGGCACCGCCATGGGCGCAAAATTTGCGCCTTCATTTGCAAATATCTTTGTTGCATGGTGGGAATTAGCCTACATCTATACTTCAATGAATCCATGGCAGAACAGAATCGTGTTGCTAGTTCGCTATATAGATGACCTGCTCTTGATAGTGGGACACCCTGTGAATGATCGTGAATTTCAAGATTTCTTAACATTCTGTAATCATAATGATTTGGGACTCTCATTCACAGGGTCTTTCAGTGAGAGGCAGGTCAACTATCTGGATTTGAATATTAGTATTGAGAACATGCAAATAATTACTAAAACTTTCCGTAAACCAACGGCGGGTAATACAATTTTGCATGCCACCTCTCATCACCCACAGCACCTTATCAAGTCTATCCCTAAGTCTCAATTTCTTTGTGTTAGAAGAAACACTCAGAGTGACAATGTTTATGACCAACAAGCAGGTGAGCTTAGGGACAGACTTGTTCAACGTGGATATAAAAATGATGTTCTTGAGAGGTGTCAAGCAAAAATAAGGGATGATAAAACATTACCTATAAAAAATATGTCTGAAAACAACAGAGATTTTGCTGACTCGGTTGTTTTTTCCACGGAATACAGCCAACAATATGACGAAATTGTAGGGGTCTTGAAAAAACATCTCCACATACTAAGGGCAGATGAGAGCCTTAATTCTCTGATAGGTAAATGTAAATTTGTCCCTAAAAAATCTAGGACTTTGTCACAAATTTTATCTCCTAGTCAGATCACAGGTATCTCACAAAAACAAAGAGGAACTTGGCTTAACAAATTGGGCACTTTTAAATGTGGACATACAATTTGTTATACATGCCCCAATGTTAAAACAGGCCAACATTTTGTTAGTCAATCCACTGGTGATACTTATGAGACTAAGTTCTATGCTAATTGTGGCTCGCAGTTTGTGGTTTATCTTTTGACATGTGATCTTTGAAATTGTCAGTACGTGGGCAAAACGACTAGGATGCTCAGGACCAGGTATAGCGAACATATCAGAGATGTCAAAAATTATAATAAAGACTCCGCAGTCGCCAATCATTTTAATAATTTTCATCTAACACATATGGCCAGTCTCTCAGTCCAAATAATAGATATGGCTGTGGTTCCTATTAGAGGAGGAAATAGGGCTAAGATTCTAGAAAAGATGGAACTCTATTGGATCCTCCAACCCTAAGACCCTTGCCCCTCAGGGCATGAATAGGGAATGTGATATAGATTATTTCATTGACAATTAAATTGTCATTTATCTGTTTTTTCTTTAATCTTAATTTCATTTTTTCTTTCTCTCTATGTACCTTCTCTATCCATGCCCTGATATGCATCCACATGTCTCTACACGAAATATATGGATCTTTTTTTCCCATTGATCTAATTGCATTTTGCTGTTTCCATTGTAAAAATAACAACTATATATATTTTTTATGCACTCTTATGTACATTTATGAGAAATTTATTCTATGTACATCATACATTTCTTTAATGCATAGAATTCTTTTCTAAGTCCATAGAGAATTTTTTATCATGGAATATGTGATATTAAATTATTTTAGCACTAATGTCTGTTAATATTTCTAGGATATCATTTCATAAAATGTATAATCACATTTTTTCAGTATCATCATCATGTATAACTTGCCTGTTATCTTATGCACAGTCTGTTCTTATCTATTATATTAGAAATTTAGCATATTGAGATTCAACCACTGTATCTAACTGCTTCAGTATTCTGTTTTTTTACCTTTTTTCTGTTTGTTACTGTGAGGCAAGGAAATAGTTAATCTATGTTTCTCACAGCATAAATAGATGAGGTTTCTCACAGAGTACCTCATCTATGACTAAGTGCCTGTAGGGGGCGCAAAACATGTAAGATCCTTTGCTCTAGCTTTTACTGCCATGTCTGTTTACTTTTTAACGTTGTCTAATAAATTTTGATTTTTTACTACTATTTGGATTTGAGAGCCTGCCATTCTTTTTCTGTTCATGGTATACCTGGCTTCCTGATCCTATGCCTTCCCGGCTACGGCTCTCCGTGCTTTTGTTGCTTTCATATTGGAACTTTTTTTTATACCGCATTGCTTAGCGGCTTGCTCTCTGGGAACTGACTTCCGGTCTGCGGGGGATCGACAGGCTGCGTTTGCCATTTGTTTTACTCAACCTTTTGTTTGGAATTTGTAGCATCTCGCAAAAAACATTAGTAAAATTCCTCTGTGACTTTGATATAATGCAGTACCCAGTTAGCTATGACCTATAGCATTGTACTCCTTTTTTACAAATATTTAATTAATCCTATATTATAAAAGGCAAAGTATGTTTGTCTGATGCAGTTGAGAAAGTTGGGGGGTCTGAGCTGGGGGGGAACACTGCACTACAGAAACAAAAGTTGAGAGCGACAGGGAAGGGGAAGGAGGGAGGGAGAGGGGGTGTTGGCCATGTACATTAGCTTTAGGACTAGTATAAAATATTTGTCTGGTTCATCAATATTCTTGCTGTCTTCCAACTTTAATAATTCTTTGTTAACACCCATAAAAATAAATTTATCATAACCTTACCTCTTACAAACACAGTATAGTTTCTACTACTTATGACTTTTTTTCAAAAGACAAAATTTGTTTTTTAGAGTGCAAGTTTTGCTTCTAATTATGTTTTAGCATATGGTTTCATTAATAAACAATCTTATGTTACCATAATATGACAAATGAATGACTTATTCAGGAAACATTAATGTTTTTGCTTGCATGTTACAATGTTGCAGAAAATTAATTAGCCCTTTCACATTTAGCTTGATTAATATCTGTTGTGCCACAACAATAATTAGCAGAACTAAGGTTACTATGTCATGTAATTCTGTAGGTAAATAAATTAGCAGACTTCTAATACATGTGTAATATTTTATTGTGTAACTGGACCTAGTGGATTGCATCTTGAGGTGAGGGTCAAATCCGTACCACTTTGCTGTTCCCCCATCTCCAAGTACCACCAGAGAGCTACACAGATCAAGCTACTCAACTAACAGCCTTATTTGCAGTGATTACGCTCTCTGGTAAAGAAGGTTTTTCCCTCCCATACAAACACCAAAAAAGGCTTAGTCCAGTAGAGAGTAACACACTTTAATGGTCAAGACACAGAGTTTTTATACAGTACAAGGTTTAAAATGTAAACATACAAAAGCCAATCACATACTGCATCTTGCTCTCCTCCTTTGTGTTCAGATCCCACTGGCAGATATGTTTTCCGGAGCATTACATTTACTCCTGCTCCTTTTTATTTCTAGTAACTTTAATAGCGAAGCACTCCCAAGTGTTTGGTATCATTTTAAAGCTCTCATTGGTGCATTTCATTCACATGGTGTGGGTGCAACAAGCCTTGTTGTGTTTGCCGGGGTCTCACAAGGAAGTGTAGCCAGAATAGGTAGGAGTTGATTGAAACTCATTCAAGTGGCTAGAAACATGTTCTATAAAAGGATGCTTTTGTGAGGGGATGTGGAACATAGTTTAATAGTGCAGAAATATAACCATCTTTTTAATTCCTGAGTGGCTAGGCTGTAAAAGAAGCAAAGCTCTCCCTTGTGTAACTGTTTGATGGAGATGGCAGCCATATGAAGTGTGGTCTTGTTTCCCAAGAGACTTTGCCAGTGTCTTTACCCTGGGCTCTGTCATGTTGAGATTTTACAATTTGATGTGGTGACTTTTTATCTATTTCCACTTATCTTGGAGTTGCTCTGTTTGAAATTGCATAGCCATGTAATAAATTGGGAGATTGGCAGCATAAACTTGGCCTTTGTCTTCTGCAGGAATTCCTGTCTGTCTCAGTTCACCATGATTTTGAGAGTTTGCCAAGAAAATAATTTATTAATCCCCGAATTGTGCAAAGACTTTTCTCCTAGACTTATGTATGCCTGTCCAAATGATTTATCTCCTGGTGCTCCTATACCCTTTGGAAGAATCGCGCCTTTGCCTGGCTAAAGGATTTATTAAGCCATCCAATTCTCCAGCTGGTGCCGGCATATTCTTTGCTCACAAGTAGGTTGGAGGTTTTGCGGCCATGTGTGAACTATAGAGCCTTTAGTAACATTCATTATTCACATTCTTTGCCACTCACTCATTTAAAATTGGATAGAATTAAGGGGCTAGAGTGTTTATGAAGATTTATTTAAAAGGGGCCTATATTTTGATGCGCATTAAAAAGAGCGATGAATAGAAGCCTGCCTTCCACACTTGTTATGGACATTTTGTGTATATAGTTATGCCTTTTAGTTTGTGCAATGCTCCTGCTGCTTTCCAACTTTTTTTTAATTACATCATTAGAGATTTGCTGGATACAAATATCATCTTATACTTGGATGGAATTCTGATTTTTTCCCCCTCCTCAAGATGTGCATATTGCTTATGTATGTGCAGTACTTTTGAGACTAAAGAAGACTGGCTTGTCCATTTTCCATTTCTACAGTTGATTTTTTTGGATATATTCAGTCTACTGATTATAATAAAATGTATCCTAAGAAAGTGTCTGCATTTCGTTCGACAGGCTTACTTCAATGAGAGCTTTATTTGCATGTGCATGATAGCGCAAATGTTCCACCACGCTCTGTATATTGTAACTGATTGTAAATGGGCCATAAATTGTGCGTGCACATAAATGTAGTAACACATGCGTTGTTTGACATCCCTTTCGGGAGCGCGCATAAGCTTTGACGTATAGAGCGGGTGGGACCTCAATACACATCAGTTCAACAGTATAAAGAAAACCATGGGGGGAGGAGTTAAACAGCACAATGCGAGGAATAAAAGATGTGAATAAAAAAATATAAAGTGAGTTGTAAAACATTATAATTTGCGGTTTAGATAATGGAGGTAATAAGATTACATACTGTATATACTATTACAATACACATGTGTTTACCATCACTTTAAATTGTTTTATGATGTTTTGTATGGTTTTGCTTATCGTGAGTTGGAAGGACAGTAGTAAGATTTTTACTTAAATATTTTGTGTTTTCTTAAGAGTGCTGAAATCCCTTTCTTTTTGGAGTTGAGTTAAAGGGACAGTCTACACCAGAATTTTTATTGTTTAAAAAGATACTGTAGATAATCCCTTTATTACCCATTCACCAATTTTGCATAACCAACACAGTTATATTAATATACTTTTTACCTCTGTGATTACCTTGTATTTAAGCATCTTTTGACAGCTCCATGATCACATGACTGTATTTATTATCTATTGACTTTCATTTAGCCAATTAGTGCTGTGTTGTGCTAACTCTTAAATAACTCCCTGAGTGTGAGCACAATTTTATCTATAAAGCTCACGTGAAGTAGCACTCCCCTGTTGTGAAAAGCAAATAAAAGAGCATTCAGATAAGAGGCAGCCTTCAAGGGCTTAGACATTATCATATGAACCTACCTAGGTTTAGCTTTCAACTAAGAATACCAAGAGAACAAAGCACATTTGATGATAAAAGTAAATTGGAAAGTTATTTAAAATTACATGTCCTATCTGAATAATGAAAGTTTATTTTTGACTAGACTGTACCTTTAATGTATATTCTCCTTTTCTTTCTTTATTTTTGATGTAAGCTTTAATTAAGGGTCTGCACTAATTACTCTTTGAGGGGTTATATGTAATTAAATTTATATAATTATTTGCGATTTCGGAAAAACATTTTTTGTTTCTCTTCTAGACCTTCTTTGTTCTAAGTACGTAACTATCTTATACAAATACATATACAAAAATAAACCCAAATGAGCTATTTCAAATTCATTTAAAATACTGAAGCTGTTATAACAAGTCGCAGGAAATATACTTTATACAAAATATGTGCAGATTTATGGGCCCATGGTTCTTATCTAATGTAAAATCTAAGTTTATCAATGTTTTTAATGCATGTATACAAACCACATACGTTTCAATATTTGCTTTCAAGTTTGTTAGAAAATAAGAACTCATATTGAATGTACACGTATAGATACAGTGTTAGCTTTCCCATTATTATAACCTATTTTGCACTGAAACTTAATCTGCTGCCTCTCTAGCAGATTATGTGTGCTCTTCAATATGGATTTCATGATAAACATTGCTCTTAAGCATCTGCTTCTATGAAGGGTTGATGGTGCTATACACATACAATTATTCATCTGTAGCCCTATATATTACTATAGCACCCACAAACCCAATGGTGTCCGTTACCTTGAATGTGTAAGGTAGTGCCTTGTTTACATGTCCAATGCTTTTAAATGCAGGCTAAGGAGAAAGATAAAGGTGAATTTTAATAAATGTCAAAGCAGGAATAGGTGGTGCACTCTTGATATTTAGCTTTGTGGTAGAACCTCCCATATAACACTCATTCTAGTTTTGGTGACATATGACATTTGTATGGGGCAAAGGCTCTCACACACACACACACACACACACACACACACATATATATATATATATACAGTACTCATCTATATTGCATTTACCTCTCAGTGTGTAGCTATGATCTTCTAACAGGCCCAGACTGAGCATAGGGCATACAGGGCATTTGTGTGGTGGGCTCGCTTCATTTGTGAGCCAGGGCTTGTTGCCAGCATGATGCAGGGTCAGCCTGTCAGTATATTTATAAAAATCTCAGCAGTACTCTCCAAATAATATGTTAGTATATGGCAGGGTTATAACACAATGTATTTAATAATTATTCTTTAAAATAAACCCTCAATCAATTTGCATATGCTAAGACAATAACATTAATATAAATTCCTGAATTCTTTATTATTAGTTAATATCTATGAACACATTGAAATATATTTGTAGGAACTAGAATATAAATCAATATTATATACGTTTACAAACTATTAAAATATGCTATGCAGAGTTCATACAAGTTTATTTTATTCACAATAGAATTTCATTCAGTTAACACAATGAGATTCCAAGATCTTTAACTACTAATATCCAAGCAATACAATTTTAACAGAGCTTAGTTAAACAATAGGACAGTATATATACTCTAATTGAAACACCAGAAGTTATATATATTATTTGTGCCAACAATCAAACTCTGAGTTATAACTCTATATTTGCACAGATAAAACAGCTTAGCATTAAGGATATATGTTTAACAATACACAGACTATGGATATAAACTAAAATACAAAGTGCTCTTTTAAATCTCTCAACTATACTTTAAACTGCAGTGACTATGCCTATATCTTATTTTAAAATATCAAATGTAATTGCAAATTTTTCTTCTTTATACTTTACCCAGATAAATAATCGATATCCAATATTTCTTAACAGGAACAATCTCACCTCAGAAATACCAAAATTGGGGATATCTGCATATGGAGAATAAAAAGTAGCTGTTTGCTTGTATAACAGTAGCAGTTATTTGTCCTTCAGCAAAAAAAAATGTTTTTTCAGTCAAAGTTAGTCAGCAGCCTCTTTCTCTCTCAATGCTTGGGGTTAAATCATCTGATCTCACCCCTCCCCTTTTTTGATTAGTACCCATCATTGGTGAGATTGGAAACGCCCCACAGAAGCTTGTCTCAGATTGGATATCTGGGATATCTCATTTTTAACAGCCAAAAGGCCTTCTGGCTGTAATTTTCGCATCACAACACCGGGGGGCAGCATGACAACAACACAGCAATACATTTTAATCATTTCTAACATTTAAACATATTTCTTTAAAATGTGTAATAAATGCCATAATATCTTTAAATTAATAAATTACATGTTCAGATGTATTGGGCTAGGTCACAATATTTCTTCTGATTATTTTAATATGAAACATTAATATATATATATATTTTTTTAATATCATATTACATTAAAGTAATTTCTACTGCTAACTGATTAGCTTTAAATCCATTTAAGAATGGCACCAGTATCCTGACATTCATATATAAACACAGCATGTTTCACATTCAGTGTATTTCTTCCTGAATATATAAATTGATGCCCATGACCAATTGTTGCCTGCAACACAAAGAAGCAATTGTTAGAGATGATTAAATATTCATATATCTATTTGCAATGTTTATCAATCTCAGCAAATGTTTATCTAATATGAACGCTATCTGTCACTGCTTCTTAGATCCACAATTATCTACATTCATATGCTTAAAAACACAGAGGCTAAGACATTTTATGTTTTTTTGTTTGAAGTATGTTTTATTGGAATCTAAGTGCAAGTTATTTCAATCAGTGAAATTTGAAATTATAATGCAAGCCATGTGCTTTCACTGTGTGTTACCTTCCCCCAGCCGTATGTCTTCAGTACGTAAATTCAAGTGTCAGAGATTAAGTGAGCCATTGTGTTATCACATGTGTCTGTTAGCATTTGTTTCTTTTCAAGTCACAAAGATTTGGATGAGATATTTCAGAGGGCTTCTTAGCAATATTTTCCATTCAAAACACAGACTATTGACTCCAAATAACCAAGGGGTTTCCTGTAACTTAAATACTATGCTTATCTTTTAATTAGGATAAACATGTCTTCACCCAGCCAAAACCATTTGGCAAGGGGGGGGGGGGTTGTTTTATAGTATAATAGAACTGTTGTATCCAAAATTTATGAGACACAATATAGATGGCTTCAGAGCAGAAATAGGGGTCAGCGATTATCTGATAGGGATTTTAAATTCACGCCTCAGTGGGACATCCTTTGGAAACAGTGCTCTGTTTTCAGATGTGGAATATATAGAATATACAGATAATTATCTTTGAAGCAATCTGTCTTTTCTCTGAAATGGTTGTTCAATTTGGGTAGACCAAATGTTTTCTCTAAGATTACTTTGAAAATATTTCTTTGTTCTGCAAGCAATCCATTTGATGAGTGAGAGAGGGGGCTGGTTTCTATACAGTGTCCATTTGCAGCTTTTAGAAACTAAATGATATTATTTGATGCACATAGTCACAGATCTATTGAATAATAATAAGTATACCTGTGTATATCATCTAATAATATTTCAAATACCTTGACAAGCCCTTCCCTGTCTCTCACTGTCTGTGCACTAGGTTAGGGCCGGTACCACCCTGCTCAGGTGCCCCTTATTTTGAGTAACTTTGACTACACAGGGTGATAAGCGCTAAGCATAGAACAGTGTCACAAACAGTAAATGTTTTTGTAAATCAAATTAGTACATTATACTTCTCAGTTTTGGGGTAGGGTTAAATAACAAAAGGGGGGGAGGACTGTGACGACTAATTTATGGTCCCAGTCCAGCCTTGTCTTCCAATATATATTTTCAATGAGCTCTAAAAGAATATTTAGATTCTTGATAACTGTGTACTATGAAGACACTGGATGACAAATTGGCCTCATTAGCTACCTGTTTTTTGCTAAAAGAATAAGGCAAAAACAATTTTATATGAAACTCTTACACCTAGATTACGAGTTTTGCATTATGAGCTGTGCATTGCTAACTAGCCGTTTTCTCTCACCGCTCACTTACCTGAAGGACTTACTGACCAGCAGCCACCTCCAACGTAAAAAAACGAAAACTGCATTTAACCCAGGTTGCCACAAATGTGGAAATTGCAGCACATGTAAATACATCAAGAAAACCACTACCACGACGGACAGGTTTGGCAAAATTCATAAGATCAGAAGATATATCAGCTGCCAAACTGAAGGTGTAATATATGTGCTTCAATGCACGTGTGACAAATACTATGTTGGAATGACGACAAGAAAATTAAGAACAAGGCTTATGGAACACCTAAGGAACATCAAAAATGCTGCAAAGGACAAATCGGAAGACAAATCCATAACTACTGTAGCAAAACACTTTTTGGAATGTCATAACTCGAAACAAGAAGATATCCTCTGTTGGAGCATAGGAATCAGAGCAGGAGATCTCGAAACTGCTCTGTTAAAAGCTGAAAGCAGATGGATATACTTATTGAACTCAACACATCCATCAGGCCTAAATGAACAAAAAAACTATTTTGCATTCCTGTAAAGTAGAAATCCAAATTAATTAACCGTGAATTAAATACAATTCATAGCATTCACACATATACTTTAAATTACAAGCATCATTGATTGACAAGGAAAACTTGCGAGATTTTATCAAGACAGTAATGTAATATAAGGTCAACAAAATCATAGACATTAATACATATACTTAATGTATCTAACATAAAACTAAATTACGGCAGTATAACACGAACCGTTCATAATGGTACATTACCATGCTAAATTAATTGAAATAGCACTGATTTATCAGATCACAGAAGCCAGATTTAGGCACAGGAGACATCCCCAATAGTCGGTCAATGTCTCATGAAGCTATTCACTAGCACTATCTTTTTTTAATTTTTAATTATAAGATCAACATAAAACAAGGGGGGGAGGGCACAATAGAGCATTTTAATGACTAATCTTGAATAGTCACTATAGCAATCAGCTCAGGACAAAATTTTAATAATCCAAGATGTAGGATGATCACATATGCTTTTCAATGTATTCACTTAATAACTCATCTATTCACTGATCACTTCACTCACTAGTGATCCACTCCTTCTTTAAGATCACTATAATTTGATTGTCACTTAGACACAACTTCACAACCCTCCTATCTATTTTTTAACACAAGGTGCTTTTTTATTCCTTTGGGGAGTTTTTTTGTTTTTCTCTTTTTCAACAATTATTGCACATTAACAATTATGAGCAACAAGCACAGTCTCACATTCTCCACTTCATTTTAAACACAGTCTAATAATATATACCTTAGGTCAACAATATATCTTAGAGCTATCACAGTCTTATGTAACATAACGGCAAAATTAACAATTCCATAGCTGAAATCAACTTCATAATATGGGAGAATGGAAGATATCTCCACAAATATAAAATCACAAAGAGCGGTAACACCATGACAACAACTATGTTAAATACAAAATCTCGAAAATTAAAACACAACAAGATGCAAATAGTAACAGCCTCAATAGTAACCATCTTCAATAAAGATCCAATTTTTTGGAGGTAACTACGATAGGGAACTATATCTGTATACTTTTTTAATATATATTTTCTTAATCAAAAATACTATTTAAATTAATCTATATGGTTCAAGGGATATATGAATGAGATCATATATAACTAATAAAAGATTTATAATAACATCTTTAACTCATAGAGGTTATATAAATTGAATTCATAAAGGTTAAACAGATTCACAGGATCATACTGATATATCTCTCCCTGAAAAAAACATATCAAACATCATAGTGCACTAGACGTGACACTAAACAGATATTATATGAATGTAATTTGCTCACTTTATAAGAGGCTAAATTAAATTGTCCCAGATAATACCACCGTCTCAATAAATGTAGAATTACAATTTATTTGAGGAGTTTCACAAGAAACAGAAATGAGAATATTCAGATGAACTAATATATTTAACTGTTGATAAATACATCATATATGAGATGGACTTTTATAAGATCAATATGAAATTGAATCCACCTTAAGATTAATTAGAAAATTCCTCCTTAAGACATCTGTGATATTATTATCAACCACCATAGATTTAGAATGACACGGAGATTCTCCTATTAGAATTCAAATTAGACGGGACTTCCGTTTTTTACCGGGTTTAAATTTCACAGAGACAGGCGGCCCGCCGCCTTTGATAAAGCCCTACCGGGGCAAAACGCGTTAGGTGTTGATTCGGAGCATTGTCAGCTCCCTTTTAATATTCAGATTGAGTAGTTGTTGGTAATCAAATTGGTAATCGGGTACTATTTATGGTAATATGCTTGGATAGCAACCGGGAGGCTCTATTCCTTGAAATATCCCCGAGTTACCAGTATATAAAAAATATATATGCAGACTACTGCATTGTTACTTAGTTGACGCAATCTAAAAGGGTACCTGGGTATACTTAGGGTATTATACCTAAATGCTAACCGGGAGGCTACACTCGAATAGTTATCTCTGAGCCGCAAGAATTAAAACGTTATATGTGCAGACAACCGCACTGCCACTGGGTGACTGCATCTTAAACACAGGGGCTAAGTCCCGCAAAGACAGTATAATTTAAAGTCCAGTACATATCATATATACATAGAGGGATCATATCGAATTACAAACGTATAAGTGGGGTAGATCACGTTAGATATTCTACTAACTAATTTGACGTAACTTTAACGGGTCACTGTGCTCACAGGGAGAAACTTTCTCCGGTACAATAATCATACTTGATAAGTTGTGACTCAATTTGTAAATGTCTTAGCTCTGTATCTGAGAACTTGATTTAAGCACTATATCATACAGCTATCTTTAAATTAGGAACTACAATATACTGTGCGCTGTAATGAAATAATATATGCTGTACAAAGCTGCAACCCTTAGAGTGAATATCCGAATAAAGTGAACCTCCACAGTGTGAAACACGAACGCATACTTACAATCGCACCCTCGTTCCTCCAATTACGGGGTCCACCTTATAATAGTAATATATATGGTATAATACATGGTCTTCACCCTGTAATGTTAATGGTCCTTCAGTCCTTGATAACATAATACATTACTGATAACATCCTGGAGATAACAGGAATACTTATAGAAAAATATGTTCTAACTCCAGTAACACAATAGTGACATACAATAGCAACTGTTGAAGCCAGTTCAATGATACACAGTTAAATATAAAGATAACGGTTTATATTATATTAGTGGCAACAGAAAAATAATCCCTAGAATTACCACTATAACCATACGGATACGCATTTAACTACATTTATTTTTCTCTTATTTACTCAAGTTGACAGACTGTCCTTTGATACTTAGAAGTTGACAAGCACTTGTAGGACTAAGTGAGAATCGTATTCTACAATACACTTACCTAAAGATAGTTGATCACAAATCAACTTAATAAATATCCATTATAGGATTACTGCTCTGTGAGTCACGATACTACTCACTATGTAACGCACTTTATCTGCTGAATTAATAGTGGACCGCATTCAATAGTTGACACTATTGTACCATCTAATACAGTTCATATGAATAGATAGACAAATCCTGTTTACCTCCTGGTTTATTGTTTTAAAATAAAGTGAATACTCACACCCTATTATAGGGGGACAGTTCACAACTTTACCTTTTTATTAAAGTATACATTGACAATAAAGGTATAACAAACCTCACCTATATAAAATATTACCCAACCACTCTACTATAAATATAACCTTAATAATTGGAATTTGGCTATCATACCTCAGAGGCCCATTTAAATGACTTAATCTTATTAAGGTATCCTTACCACTTCAACTCTATCCTAGGTTTTTAATTGTTAGTGTTCCCCCTTCTCCCACAATTTTTTAACATTATCCAATAAAAGTTATGTTTTATTAGATGAAATTTATAATCCGCCTGTGGTCAGGTCAGTGAGTGCTGATATCACACTCTTTCGTGGAAGTTTCTTCTTTACTTCCACATTGGGTTCATAAATCACTTACCTGTAGTGCTGGTATTACGGGTTTTTACAAACCCGGCTTTAAAAGGCAAGAAGTGGGTGTTGAGCAAAATTTTGCTCCTTACCGCACTCCAATACCAGCGCTGCCTAAGTCAGCGGTAAGCTGGTCGTACATGCTCGTGCACGATTTCCCCATAGGATACAACGGGGAGAGCCGGCTGAGAAAAAGTCTAACACCTGCAAAAAAGCAGCGTAAATCTCAGTAACGCAGCCCCATTGATTCCTATGGGGAAATAAAAGTTATGTTTACACCTAACACCCTAACATGAACCCCGAGTCTAAACACCCCTAATCTTACACTTATTAACCCCTAATCTCCTGCCCCCGACATCGCCGACACCTGCATTATATTTATTAACCCCTAATCTGCCGCTCCGGACACCGCTGCCACCTACATTATACTTATGAACCCCTAATCTGCTGCCCCCAACATCGCCGACACCTACATTATATTTATTAACCACTAATCTACAGTCCCCAATGTCGCTGCCACCTACCTACACTTATTAACCCCTAATCTGCCGTCCCCAACGTCGCCGCCACTATAATAAATGTATTAACCCCTAAACCTAAGTCTAACCCTAACACCCCCTAACTTAAATATAATTACAATAAATCTAAATAAAAATTACTATCATTACCTAAATAATTCCTATTTAAAACTAAATACTTACCTATAAAATAAACCCTAAGATAGCTACAATATAACTAATAGTTAAATTGTAGCTAGCTTACGGCTAGATTTAGAGTTTTGTCGGTAACGACCCGTGTAGCTAACGCTGGCTTTTTTCTGGCCGCACCTTTTAAATACCTCTGGTATTGAGAGTTCTCTGAAGGGCTGCGTTAGGCTCCAAAAAGGGAGCGTACAGGCATATTTACCGCCACTGCAACTCTCGATACCAGAGTTGCTTACGGACGCGGCCAGCTTCAAAAACGTGCTCGTGCACGATTCCCCCATAGAAAACAATGGGGCTGTTTGAGCTGAAAAAAACCTAACACCTGCAAAAAAGCAGCGTTCAGCTCCTAACGCAGCCCCATTGTTGTCTATGGGGAAACACTTCCTACGTCTGCACCTAACACTCTAACATGTACCCCGAGTCTAAACACCCCTAACCTTACACTTATTAACCCCTATTCTGCCACCCCCGCTATTGCTGACCCCTGCATATTATTTTTAACCCCTAATCTGCCGCTCCGTAAACCGCCCCTACTTACATTATCCCTATGTACCCCTAATCTGCTGCCCCTAACACTGCCGACCCCTATATTATATTTATTAACCCCTAATCTGCCCCCCACAACGTCGCCTCCACCTGCCTACACTTATTAACCCCTAATCTGCAGAGCGGAAAGCACCGCTATTATAATAAAGTTATTAACCCCTAATCCGCCTCACTAACCCTATAATAAATAGTATTAACCCCTAATCTGCCCTCCCTAACATCGCCGACACCTAACTTCAAGTATTAACCCCTAATCTGCCGATCGGAGCTCACCGCTACTCTAATAAATTTTTTAACCCTTAAAGCTAATTTTAACCCTAACCCTAACACCCCCCTAAGTTAATTATAATTTTATTTTAACGAAATAAATTAACTCTTATTAAATAAATTATTCCTATTTAAATCTAAATACTTACCTGTAAAATAAACCGATCAGCCAATAGAATGCGAGCTCAATCTGATTGGCTGATCGGATCGGCCAATCGGATTGAACTTGATTCTGATTGGCTGATTCCATCAGCCAATCAGAATTTTCCTACCTTAATTCCGATTGGCTGATAGAATCCTATCAGCCAATCGGAATTCGAGGGACGCCATCTTGGATGGCGTCCCTTAAAGGAGCCTTCATTCGTCGGTAGTCCGTCGGGCCAGCAGGATGTTCCACGTCGGAGGTCTGCAAGATGAACATGGATCCGGAAGAAAGAAGATTGAAGATGCCGTTGATAGAAGACTTCAGCCGGATCATGGACCTCTTCAGCTCCCGTTTGGATGAAGACTTCAGCCGGATCATGGACATCTTCAGCCCCCCGCTTGGGCTTGGTTCAAGACATCGGAGGAGCTCTTCTGGATCGATCGGTGAACCTGGTATGGTGAAGATAAGGTAGGAAGATCTTCAGGGGCTTAGTGTTAGATTTATTTAAGGGGGGTTTGGGTTAGATTAGGGGTATGTGGGTGGTGGGTTGTAATGTTGGGGGGGTATTGTATGTGTTTTTTTTACAGGCAAAAGAGCTGAATTCTTTGGGGCATGCCCCGCAAAGGGCCCTGTTCAGGGCTGGTAAGGTAAAAGAACTTTGAATTTTAGTAATTTAGAATAGGGTAGGGCATTTTTTTTATTTTGGGGGTCTTTGTTATTTTATTAGGGGGCTTAGAGTAGGTGTAATTAGTTTAAAATTGTTGTAATATTTTTCTGATGTTTGTAAATATTTTTTTATTTTTTTGTAACTTAGTTCTTTTTTATTTTTTGTACTTTAGTTAGTTTATTTCATTGTATTTATTTGTAGATATTGTATTTAATTAATTTATTGATAGTGTAGTGTTAGGTTTAATTGTAGGTAATTGTAGGTATTTTATTTAATTAATTTATTGATAGGGTAGTGTTAGGTTTAATTGTAACTTAGGTTAGGATTTATTTTACAGGTAATTTTGTAATTATTTTAACTATTTTAGCTATTAAATAGTTCTCAACTATTTAATAGCTATTGTACCTGGTTAAAATAAATACAAAGTTGCCTGTAAAATAAATATTAATCCTAAAATAGCTATAATATAATTATAATTTATGTTGTAGCTATATTAGGGTTTATTTTACAGGTAAATATTTAGATTTAAATAGGAATAATTTATTTAATAAGAGTTAATTTATTTCGTTAGAATAAAATTATATTTAACTTAGGGGGGTGTTAGGGTTAGGGTTAAAATTAGCTTTAGGGGTTAAAAAATTTATTAGAGTAGCGGTGAGCTCCGATCGGCAGATTAGGGGTTAATACTTGAAGTTAGGTGTCGGCGATGTTAGGGAGGGCAGATTAGGGGTTAATACTATTTATTATAGGGTTATTGAGGCGGGAGTGAGGCGGATTAGGGGTTAATAACTTTATTATAGTAGCGGTGCGGTCCGCTCGGCAGATTAGGGGTTAATAAGTGTAGGCAGGTGGAGGCGACGTTGAGGGGGGCAGATTAGGGGTTAATAAATATAATATAGGGGTCGGCGGTGTTAGGGGCAGCAGATTAGGGGTACATAGCTATAATGTAGCTGGCGGCGGCTTGCGGATGGCAGATTAGGGGTTAATAATAATATGCAGGGGCGGCAGATAAGGGGTTAATAAATATAATATAGGGGTCGGCGGTGTTAGGGGCAGCAGATTAGGGGTACATAAGTATAACGTAGCTGGCGGTCGGCAGATTAGGGGTTAAAAAAATTTATTAGAGTGGCGGCGATGTGGGGGGGCCTCGGTTTAGGGGTACATAGGTAGTTTATGGGTGTTAGTGTACTTTAGAGCACAGTAGTTAAGATCTTTATGAACCGGCGTTAGCCCAGAAAGCTATTAACTACTGACTTTTTTCTGCGGCTGGAGTTTTGTCGTTAGATTTCTAACGCTCACTTCAGCCACGACTCTAAATACCGGAGTTAGAAAGATCCAATTGAAAAAGATAGGATACGCAATTGACGTAAGGGGATCTGCGGTATGGAAAAGTCGCGGCTGGAAAGTGAGCATTAGACCCTTTCCTGACTGACTCCAAATACCGGCGGTAGCCTAAAACCAGCGTTAGGAGCCTCTAACGCTGGTTTTCACGGCTACCGCCAAACTCTAAATCTAGGCCAGAGTGTTTATTTGTATTTTACAGGCAAGTTTATATTTATTTTAACTAGGTAGAATAGTTATTAAAAAGTTATTAACTATTTAATAACCACCTAGCTAAAATAAATACAAAAGTACCTGTAAAATAAAACCTAACCTAAGCTACAATAACACCTAACACTACACTATAATTAAATAAATTAACTAAATTAACAACAATTAAATAAATTAAATTAGCTAAAGTACAAAAAAAACCATGAAATTACAGAAAATAATAAACAAATTACAGATCTTTAAACTAATTACACCAAATCTAATAGCCCTATCAAAATAAAAAAAGCCCCCCAAAATAAAAAAAACCCCTAGCCTAAACTAAACTATCAATAGCCCTTAAAAGGGCCTTTTGCGGGGCATTGTCCCAAAGAAATCAGCTCTTTTACCTGTAAAAAAATACAAACAACCCCCCAACAGTAAAACCCACCACCCACACAACTAACCCCCCAAATAAAATTCTAACTAAAAAAACTAAGTTCCCCATTGCCCTGAAAAGGGCATTTGGATGGGCATTGCCCTTAAAAGGGCAGTTAGCTCTTTTGCGGCCTGGTTGGATGAAGACTTCTGCCGCTTCCTTGAGGATGGATGTCCGGTCTTCAGAACAGTAAGTCGATCTTCAGGGGGTTAGTGTTAGGTTTTTTAAGGGTGTATTGGGTGGGTTTTAATTTTTAGATTAGGGATTGGGCCGCAAAAGAACTAACTGCCCTTTTAAGGGCAATGCCCATCCAAATGCCCTTTTTAGGGTAATGGGGAGCTTAGGTTTTTTTTAGTTAGTATTTTATTTGGGGGGTTGGTTTGTGTGGGTGGTGGGTTTTAATGTTGTGGGGTTGTTTGTATTTTTTTTTACAGGTAAAAGAGCTGATTACTTTGGGGCAATGCCACGCAAAAGGCCCTTTTAAGGGCTATTGATAGTATAGTTTAGGCTAGGGTTTTTTTTTATTTTGGGGGGGGGCTTTTTTATTTTGATAGGGCTATTAGATTAGGTGTAATTAGTTTAAAGATCTGTAATTTGTTTATTATTTTCTGTAATTTAGTGTTTGTTTTTTTGTACTTTAGCTAATTTAATTTAATTTATTTAATTGTTGTTAATTTAGTTCATTTATTTAATTATAGTGTAGTGTTAGGTGTTATTGTAACTTAGGTTAGGTTTTATTTTACAGGTACTTTTGTATTTATTTTAGCTAGGTAGTTAACAAATAGTTAATAACTATTTAATAACTATTCTACCTAGTTAAAATAAAAATAAACCCTAAGCTAGCTACAATGTAACTATTAGTTATATTGTAGCTAGCTTAGGGTTTATTTTATAGGTATTTAGTTTTAAATAGGAATTATTTAGGTAATGATAGTAATTTTTAATTATATTGAAGTTAGGGGGTATTAGGGTTAGGGTTAGACTTAGGTTTAGGGGTTAATACATTTAGTATAGTGGCGGCGACGTTGGGGTCGGCAGATTAGGGGTTAATAAGTGTAAGTAGGTGGCGGCGATGTTAGGGACGGCAGATCAGGGGTTAATATTATTTAACTAGTGTTTGCGAGGCGGGAGTGCGGCGGTTTAGGGGTTAATATGTTTATTATAGTTGCAGCGATGTCCAGAGTGGCAGATTAGGGGTTAAAAATGTTATTTTAGTGTTTGCGATGCGGGAGGGCCTCGGTTTAGGGGTTAATAGGTAGTTTATGGGTGTTAGTGTACTTTTTAGCACTTTAGTTATGAGTTTTATGTTACGGCCTTGTACCATAAATCTCTTAACTACTGACTTTTAAATGTGTTAGGGATCTTAGAGGTAGAGAGTGTACCGCTCACAATTTGGCCTCCCAGGACAGACTCGTAATACCGGCGCTATGGAAGTCCCATAGAAAAAAGGGTTTACTAAGTTTACGTAAGTCGTTTTGCGGTAAGGCCAAAAAAGTGTGCGGGGACCCTAAACCTGCAAGACTTTTGTTAACGCTGCTTTTTTACCTTAACGCACAACTCGTAATCTAGGTGTTAGATATTTAGTTGAATTCAGAATTAGATAAAAAGTCCTATGTATAAATTAAATGTAAATGTATAAATTTATCCCAGGGAAGCAAATTTAATTGCATTAATATATATCAAGATAGATGATAGATAGAAAGATAGATAGCTAGATAGATAGATAAATAGATAAATGATAGATGAAACACTTTTATATGAAATCAAGCAATGTAAAGAACATGAAAATGTGTTGACAACTTATTGTTAAAGGGACAGTCAATTTCAAATTTTTTATTTTTAAAAAAGATAGATAAACCCTTTATTACCCATTCCCCAATTTTGCACAGCCAGCATGAATATATTAATATACTTTTTACCTCTGTGATTACCTTGTATCTAAGCCTCTTCTGACATGATCACATGACTTTTTATTTATTATCTACTAGTTGGTAAACCTGCCTAGAGGGCAGTCTATATGTTGTAGACATGTGCGGTTCGTTTCGGATTTATTCGGAAATTCGGAAAATTCTGTAAATTCAGAGATTTGGATCGATTCGAATTTCCGAATTAAAATACTTCCGAATCTACCGAATGAATCCGAAATAGCTGCCGTATCTCCGAATAAATCCGAATTAGCTCGGTAAAATTCGGCATTTCCCCATAGGAAACAATGGGAGTTTCGGCTGAAAAAAAACCTAACACCGCAGCCCCATTGTTTCCTATGGGGAAACACTAAGTCTGCACCTAACACCCTAACATGTACCCCGAGTCTCTAAACACCCCTAATCTGACACGTATTAACCCCTAATCTGCCGCCCCCGCTATCGCTGACACCTGCATTATCTTATTAACCCCTAATCTGCCTACCGGATATCGCCGCCACCTACATTATAGCTATGAACCCCTAATCTGCTGTCCCTAACATCGCCGACCCCTACATTATAGTAATTAACCCCTAATCTGCCCCCCCCAACGTTGCCGCAATCTAACTACAAGTATTAACCCCTAATCTGCCGACCGGATATCGCCGCCACCTACATTATAGCTATTAACCCCTAATCTGCTGTCCCTAACATCGCCGACCCCTACATTATAGTTATTAACCCCTAATCTGCCCCCCCCCCAACGTCGCCGCAATCTAACTACAAGTATTAACCCCTAATCTGCCGACCGGATATCGCCGGCACCTATATTATAGCTATTAACCCCTAATCTGCTGTCCCTAACATCGCCGACCCCTACATTATAGTTATTAACCCCTAATGTGCCCCCCCAACGTCGCCGCAATCTAACTACAAGTATTAACCCCTAAACTGCCGACCGGATATCGCCGCCACCTACATTATAGCTATTAACCCCTAATCTGCTGTCCCTAACATCGCCGACCCCTACAATATAGTTATTAACCCCTAATCTGCCCCCCCAACGTCGCCGCAATCTAACTACAAGTATTAACCACTAATCTGCCGACCTGTTATCGCCGCAACCTAAAATTATAGCTATTAACCCCTAATCTGCAGTCCCTAACATCGCCGACCCCTACATTATTGTTATTAAACCCTAATCTGCTCCCCCAACGTTGCCGCAATCTAACTACAAGTATTAACCCCTAATCGCCGCCACTATAATAAATGTATTAACCCCTAAACCGCCGCACTCCCGCCTCGCAAACACTATAATACATTTTATTAACCCCTAATCTGCCCTCCCTAACATCGCCGCCACCTACCTACAATTATTAACCCCTAATCTCCCGCCCCCAACGTCGCCGCTACTATAATAAGATTATTAACCCCTAAACCTAAGTCTAACCCTAACCCTAACACCCCCTAACTTAAATATAATTTAAATAAAACGAAATAAATTTACTATAGTTAAATAAATGAATCCTATTTAAAACTAAATAATTACCTGTAAAATAAACCCTAAAATAGCTACACTATAACTAATAGTTACATTGTAGCTATTTTAGGATTTATATTTATTTTACAGGCAACTTTGTATTTATTTTAACTAGGTACAATAGTTATTAAATAGTTAATTACTATTTAATAGCTACCTAGCTAAAATAAATACAAATTTACCTGTAAAATAAATCCTAACCTAAATTACAATTACACCTAACACTACACTATCATTAAATTAATTAAATAAATTAATCCTATTTAAAACTAAATACTTACCTGTAAAATAAACCCTAATATAGCTGCAATATAACTAATAGTTACATTGTAGCTATTTTAGCATTTATATTTATTTTACAGGCAACTTTGTATTTATTTTAACTAGGTACAATAGCTATTAAATAGTTATTGACTATTTAATAGCTACCTAGTTAAAATAATTACAAAATTACCTGTAAAATAAATCCTAACCTAAGTTACAATTAAACCTAACACTACACTATCATTAAATAAATTAACTACAAGTACCTACAATTATCTACAATTAAATAAACTAAACTAAAGAACAAAAAAAAACAAAACACTAAATTACAAAAAAACAAACACTAAATTACAAAAAATAAAAAAATATTACAAGAATTTTAAACTAATTACACCTAATCTAAGCCCCCTAATAAAATAACAAAGCCCCCCAAAATAAATAAATGCCCTACCCTATACTAAATTACAAAAGTTAACAGCTCTATTACCTTACCAGCCCTTAAAAGGGCCTTTTGCGGGGCATGCCCCAAAGAAAACAGCTCTTTTGCCTGTAAAAAAAAACACAATACCCCCCTCCCACATAACAACCCACCACCCACATACCCCTACTCTAACCCAAACCCCCCTTAAATAAACCTAACACTACCCCCCTGAAGATCTCCCTACCTTGAGTCATGTTCACTCAGCCGGGCCGAAGTCTTCATCTGATGGGGCAGAAGAGGACATCCAGATCGGCAATTTTAAACTAATTACAGCTAATCTAAGCCCCCTAATAAAATAACAAAGCCCCCCAAAATAAAAAAAATGCCCTACCCTATACTAAATTACAAAAGTTAACAGCTCTATTACCTTACCAGCCCTTAAAAGGGCCCTTTGCGGGGCATGCCCCAAAGAAAACAGCTCTTTTGCCTGTAAAAAAAAAAACACAATACCCCCCACACACATTACAACCCACCACACACATACCCCTACTCTAACCCAAACCCCCCTTAAATAAACCTAACACTACCCCCCTGAAGATCTCCCTACCTTGAGTCGTGTTCACCCAGCCGGGCCGAAGTCTTCATCCGATGGGGGAGAAGAGGACATCCAGACCGGCAGAAGTCTTCATCCAAGCCGGGCAAGAAGAGGTCTTCCATCCATCAGAAAAGTACCAAAATACAAACAAACACTAAATTACCAAAAATAATAAAATATTACAATAATTTTAAACTAATTACACCTAATCTAAGCCCTTTACTAGCTATTAATATAGCTACAATATAACTAAAAGTTAAATTGTAGCTATTTTAGGATTTATATTTATTTTACAGGCAATTTGTATTTATTTTAATTAGGTACAATAGTTATTAAATAGTTAATAACTATTTAATAACTACCTAGCTAAAATAAATACAAATTTACCTGTAAAATAAATCCTAACCTAAGTTACAAATACACCTAACACTACACTATCATTAAATTAATTAAATAAATGAATCCTATTTAAAACAAAATACTTACCTGTAAAATAAACCCTAATATAGCTGCAATATAACTAATAGTTACATTGTAGCTATTTTAGCATTTATATTTATTTTACAGGCAACTTTGTATTTATTTTAACTAGGTACAATAGCTATTAAATAGTTATTGACTATTTAATAGCTACCTAGTTAAAATAATTACAAAATTACCTGTAAAATAAATCCTAACCTAAGTTACAATTAAACCTAACACTACACTATCATTAAATAAATTAACTACAAGTACCTACAATTAAATACAATTAAATAAACTAAACTAAAGTACAAAAAAAACCCCAGTAAATTACAAAAAATAAAAAAATATTACAAGAATTTTAAACTAATTACACCTAATCTAAGCCCCCTAAGAAAATAACAAAGCCCCCCAAAATAAAAAAATGCCCTACCCTATGCTAAATTACAAAAGTTAACAGCTCTATTACCTTACCAGCCCTTGAAAGGGCCTTTTGCGGGGCATGCCCCAAAGAAAACAGCTCTTTTGCCTGTAAAAAAAAAAACACAATACCCCCCCCCCCACATTACAACCCACCACCCACATACCCCTACTCTAACCCAAACCCCCCTTAAATAAACCTAACACTACCCCCCTGAAGATCTCCCTACCTTGAGTCGTGTTCACCCAGCCGGGCCGAAGTCTTCATCCGATGGGGCAGAAGAGGACATCCAGACCGGCAGAAGTCTTCATCCAAGCGGGGCAAGAAGAGGTCTTCCATCCATCAGAAGTCTTGATCCAGGCGGCATCTTCTATGTTCATCCATCTGGAGCGGAGCGGCAGCATCCTGAATACATCCGACGCGGAGCATCCTCTTCTTTCTTGATCCGACGACTAAATGACTGTACCTTTAAGTGACGTCATCCAAGATGGCGTCCCTTGAATTCCGATTGGCTGATAGGATTCTATCAGCCAATCGGAATTAAGGTAGGAAAATCTGATTGGCTGATTCAATCAGCCAATCAGATTCAAGTTCCAATCAGATTGACCTCACATTCTATTGGCTGATCGGAACTTAGGTTAGGATTTATTTTACAGGTAATTTTGTAATTATTTTAAATAGGTAGCTATTAAACAGTAAATATCTATTTAATAGCTATTTTACCTAGTTAAAATAAATACAAAGTTGCCTGTAAAATAAATATAAATCCTAAAATAGCTACAATGTAACTATTAGTTATATTGTAGCTATATTAGGGTTTATTTTACAGGTAAGTATTTAGTTTTAAATAGGATTAATTTATTTAACTAATTTAATGAGAGTGTAGTGTTAGGTGTAATTGTAACTTAGGTTAGGATTTATTTTACATGTAAATTTGTATTTATTTTAGCTAGGTAGTTATTAAATAGTTATTAACTATTTAATAACTATTGTACCTAGTTAAAATAAATACAAAGTTGCCTGTAAAATAAATATAAATCCTAAAATAGCTACAATGTAACTATTAGTTATATTGTAGCTATATTAATAGCTAGTAGGGGGCTTAGATTAGGTGTAATTAGTTTAAAATTATTGTAATATTTTATTATTTTTGGTAATTTAGTGTTTGTTTGTTTTTTGGTACTTTTCTGATGGATGGAAGAGATCTTCTTGCCCCGCTTGGATGAAGACTTCTGCCGGTCTGGACAGGGATAGGCAAGCTGTCCGTACACGGACACCAGTGTCCGTGACTAGCCTTTGTAGTGTCCGCCACAACCTTAGTATATCTTTTCTTTCTGATTAAATAATATGAATAAAAAAATGTAGTGTGAATAAAGTTAGTGGCTTGTCAAGAGACTGCTAGCAATATTGGGTGATAAGTTATGGAATAAATAATGCCTGAGTGAAATACTGGATGTGCATCTGTATAATAACACCCAGCTCTATGACACTGGCACATGCATATAGCCAGATCAGGGCTGGTTATAGGGTCAGTGGTATCTTGTCAAGGTATTTGAAATATTATTAAATAATATATAGAAATATATTTAACTTTATCTAATAAATCTGTGGATGTGAACATGGTCTGTAGGACAAAGGATTAGATCTCCCCCACTCCAATTGCACAGGAGACATTCTTGGCTGAAAGGAGAACAAAGGATTATCTCTGGCAGATCTCACACACTCAATATGTTAAATTATGCAATTGTATAATTTAGCAAGGAACTAAAATATAACAGTTTCAGGATACAGGCAAATATATGGAGACGAAATGTCTGAATTACCCTTTTGGAACTGATCAAAATCATGGAGAGGCAGCTTTTATGCACATGGTGTTAATTTTTAAATCCACATCTGCACTGCTGGCTAAACAGGAAATATGCTGCATTAAGACTTTTACAACTACTCGTGGATTGACCCCATGTGGTGAGTATGAGACAAAAAGTCTGGCAACTGAAGTTACTGAAAAGTTAGAATGTTAGGATAATACAGTGAAGGCCCATGACTTACATTATGATTTCAAAACAACTGTATATATTTTAATGGATATGAGATGTATATATATATATATATATATATATATATATATGTGTGTATATATATGTGTATGTTTTGAAAGCATGAATATCTTAGCCTCTGTGTGTTTAAGAACATGAATAGATGTTTATGGACCTGAAGAGAAGTGATTATTAACATTTATTTTTATTTCAGATCTACATAGACAGGATTCACTTGGAATACAGTACAATACTGAATTAAAAATAAGCTATTATTCACATATAAATGCCAGGATACCGATAACATTGTAATGCATTTTAAACTAATAATTAGCAGTATTAAATTACCTAAATAAAATAAAATGTTAATAATATAACATATTTGGTATCAGAATAATCAGAAAAAAATAACCTAATATTAACCATCTGTAATTGGGGTTATATATGATTAATGCAGAGAGTGTGATCTGATTAAATAACCATTTTATGAAAGAAATTTTTTTTTTAACTTGCTTAAAAATGTTAGAGATGGTCTTGTTGTATTTGTTTGTTTGTACGTCTGCTGCCACCTAGTGTTATGATGCGGAATTGCAACCATGAGATGATTGGTTGTTGCAAAGAATGCATTTCCTTGACAACACATTTACCAAATAAACCAATCCATGTTCAGTTGCAAAGAACTAATCCAAGACAAGGCCGTGGGCGTTTCCAATATTCACCAATGACTGATAAATAATCAAAAAGGGGAGGGGTAAGATCAGATGATTTAACCCCAGCATAGAGACTAAGAAAGGGTTGTGTTATTTTGATCCAGAAAGGAGTAACTGCGGCAGTTATTAATCAAAAGCACACACCTACCATATGGACTCCATATGCTTTACCCCAATTTTGAATTTCTGAGGTGAATTGGATCTGTTGCAAAACATTGGGAACCGGATTGCTGTTTATTTGGGTGATGTATATAAAAGTTTTATTATAAGATAAGTTATATGCATAGTCAATTTGTATTTAATAGATTTAAAGAAACAGTGTGTTTTAGTTAGCATTTCACAGCCTATATATATATTGTTTAAATCTGCGTCTGATTGACCAAGTAACTCATCTATGCAAGTTCTGATATTGTCAGTTAATTTTGTATTAGGATAAATTGCAGTTAAATAGCAGAATATATATATTATCCTATTGTTTTATAAACACTGTTTAGAATTGTATTGCTTGGATGTTAAAAGGTTTTTAGTCCCATTGTGTTAAATAAATAAAAGGCTGAATTGTGAAGGTATATTTTTCTGGGTTTTGTAAGAAGGATAGCATATCTTAAGAGTTGGTTTTAACGCATATAAACTTTTATTTAGTTTCCTTTTACTGCAAATATAGTTCAATATGTTTATGGATATTAACTAAATAAAAGAATTCAGATATTTATATTAATTGTATGGTCTAGTAGGTGCATGGTTGATAAGGGTTTCTATTTCTTTGTATTGTGTTTATAACCCTGCCATAGACTTATATATATTATTTGGATAGCACTACTAAGATTTTCATAAATATACTGACATAATAATTGGAGGCATTGCATGAGATTTATTAATATCCATCATAATTGATATAATATATTTGTAAGTAAATAGAAATTATTATAAAAGAGAAAAAATTCATATTTCGATATTAATATTTTGAAGATATATTTTTTTTTGAAAAGTTGAAATATTAATTTTCATATTTCGAGATTGACATTAACATCTTGAAATATTATTAAAGATTAATTTTGAAAAATTAATAAAAATATTAATTTTTCATATTTCAAAATTGGTCAAAAATATTAATTTTTCATATTTTCAAAATAAATCAAAAATATTAATTTTTTCATATTTCGGAATATTAATTTTTCATATTTCAAAATTAATAATATTTTTTTGAAATATAAAATTTTTCCTTCTCTCTTTTTATTGGCAAAAATTGTATTAGCGTTTTAGTTTAACTAAGTACTAAACCAATATAATAATGTCTGTAGCCAGAAGCGACTCATTTAATTCTATACATAGCAATGAAATTGGTCCCATAACCATACCTATTACTAAAGGTCAGGTCCTTAAGAAAGATATCTTAAGTTACCTTAAAGGGAAGTTTAATATTGCGGGTGCATTAAATGATTTTATGGATATGCTTGAAACTAGGGCTAAAAATATTACCGTTAATAATAATATGTGGAATGAAGAGAATGAATTCTTCCAGGAATTATTAATGATTAATCAATGCAAAGCTCCCATAAAGCGAGACGAACTAATACTAAAATCCTGGCCCCTTTTAATATGCATAATTGACGAAATGTCGTTTTGTGTCACAGACAAACGATTGCAAATACAGGAGCTAGAAAATAGTATTCGTTCCTCGCGCAGACGCGAAGAGGGTTTAAAAATAGCCAAAAATAAAATGGATGAATTTGCCCAAAACCTAGCCACCTTAGATAAGCACAATATGGACTTAATCGCGCAGATACAAGATTTAAATAAACAGCTTGCGCAAAGCCAGAGAGAACTAAGCGATTTAAAAAGGTCATATCGCCATAATGAAAACCCCTATATTAGCAATGAGAATAATACAGATAATGCTAACTCCTTTAGCGAACGCGTCAGGGACGAGGTACGAAAATATATAGAACAACATAGACAAATGACCCCTAACGGGTCAGAAGTAGATTTCCCAAATAGACAATCCCCTCAGGATGTAAATCCAGAGGACAGCTGTAGCGCAGCTGATGTGGGGGAGGGAAACTCTAACAGAGAATCCCAAAATAAGTCTGATAAAGTCTATGATTCCCATAAAATAATCACCTTCGTACAACGCGCAGTACCTATATTCTCCAATAAGGGAACAACATCTGTAATTGATCATTTACAGGCTTTTGAAAATGCGTTAGCTATAATGAATGTTACAAGTGAGAAATTGAAAATTGAATTTCTGCCTTGGGTATTTGACAGTAAGCATCACAAATTCTTTGCTTCACTAAAGGATATGAATATTCATTCCTGGAATGGGGTAAAACAACAATGCAGAAAAGAATTCGGGCAATATCGCACTAAAACTGCCGCGAAAATAGCGGTATATGGTTTAAAGTGTCGTGCGAATCAGAGTCCAGTCGAATTCCTTTCTGTATTGAAAAATGCGTACAGTATGGCTGAAGATAATCCCAGATTTGATGGCTCAGAATTTGTAAATTTATTTTTTGAAGCATTGCCTACACCCATCAAAATCAACTTAGCTAGAGATTTTGATGAGGACTGCTCATTGGAATGGCTGATCAAAGAGAGTACGAAGTTATACTCTATTCAGCAGTCCAGTGAGCAGGGGGTTAAAAAGGAGTCAAAACCCAAAATTGTGGCAGAAACTAGGGTGTCACCTAGCCCCCTCAATTTGGAGTCTAACAAGAGGACTTATGCAGAGGTGGCCAGTCAAAACAGGCCATCTCCACAGAGGTTTAATTCTGCCCCTCCCCCTACACAGGTTGAGGCGCAGGGAGACTATAACCAAAGTGGGGGACATAATCAGGTGAATAATTACTCACAAAGAGAATACTCACCAAATAATTGGTATCCGCGCAAGGGTAGATACAATAGACGGCGAAGATATTCTCAGGGTAACCAGACACCCCAGGTATATAATGCTTCCCAAAATATTAATACTGAACAAGCTGAACCCCAGGGGCAACCACGCCAGAATAGAAATAGTGGCCCTGATTCTGAGGGAACCCAATGGTCCAGGAATCAGTACAATGGGGCACCAAGAGATAGGCCCAGGGGTAGAGGTAACTTGTACAATCAGGTAGATATGCTGTTTACCCAATTAAATCGGTTGAGCGAACAAATCGCTAATATGAGTCAAAAATCTACGGCTCAGCAACCGAACAATACTTTTTTAGGGGTACAGCCAGTGGTCAGCAGTGGACCACAGGCACAGTCATAAATACTGCAGTATCACCTGAAGGGGAGGGGAGAGATATACAAAATGTAGTAATAAATATCAATGATACTAATCATGTTATCTCCCCACAGACCGGAAACGGACAAATTAGCTGTGACAATGAGCGACATCAGCCGGAAAAAGTTAACAAATCTCTTCCTTTGCAGCTCTCTCTTAACCTTGTTTCCACAGATGCAGTACAAAAGAATCCAGCCGACCCTGTCATAGAGGAAACAGGTAGGTATGAAGCTTTTTCTGCATCGGAAAGCATGGCAAACTCAGGTAATACGTGGCGAAGCCCACAAATGTATGAGAATGCAAATTTTATGTGTGAAATGATAGAAACTGCAGGAAGATATTATGTACTAGTTGAGCTGCAAGATTCAGTCTCCAACCCTATCAGGGGATTAATTGACACTGGGTCACAGGCAACTATCTTATCCCACAGATACTACACACAGCTAAATGAGCTAACACCCCACAAACCTAAAATAAAAGAATTTGACGGTTCTCTAATAGGTGTTGGGGGTGACTCCCTAAAAGTTTACGGTACTGCCTGGTTAAAATTTAAATTGGGGAACAGGGTCATAAGACACCCTGTCATTATAGTGGATCTGCCAACTGATCGTTTAATTATTGGTAGTGATCTCCTGAAACGATTAAGCACCATAATTGATTGCATAAATAATGTAATTTGGTCGCAAGTTAAACGGCCTATCAATTATGAAAAATCTGGTATATCTCACGCCCGACATAGCTGTCACGTGGTGGAAGAGAAACCAGATGCTGTGGAGATTCATTTCAGGAATAACTCTGCACCTGAAATCACTATTCTACAAATAGACGATCAGACTCCTTTTAGTGGTTCTGATGGTAATACTTTTAAAATTTCGCCTGGAAAGATAGCGAATATTTCCCTAGATGGCGATGTATTAACCATATCACTCCACAAGGGGGATCATAAAATCCCTAAGGGGGGAGGCCACACTCAATACCTCACAGGGATTGAGAGAGTTAAAGAGGATCTATTTATCCCTATACAAGTGCATGACCTTGGTAAAACCGAGTATGCTAAAATAAACTTAAAACAGGAAGCTAGCTATATAAGCGAAGGTTTATTAGCGCAGATAGCTGAACCTAAAGTGATTAAATATCTTTCTCCCCAAGACCACAGTGTCAGCAACCTGGATGGCAGGTCTGAAAGCTATAACATCACCGCTAAGTGCTTATTATCTATCTCTATAGGAAATAAGTCAGTGAAGCACCTGTTTTTAGTTTTAAATACTCCCCATAATCAAATATACATTGGCAATGATATCTTACATAGATATGCCATACAAATAGATTTGATTAATTCTTGCCTCTGGAGCAGGTTAAAGGGGGACCCTGAAGTATTTCAGGATGAAAATGCAGCCCTGAAATCAAACCAGCAATTGCCATATGCTGTGAATATGCAGGTATCTAGCGATGTCATAATTCCTGCTGGGGCTGATAAATTTCTTTTACCCTTACAGGTAAAGAGAGGTCAGAAATTAAAAACTTCTGAAACACTGATTTGCCTCTCCCATAGAATACAAAATCTGGGTGTCTCAGTAACCTACACTCCTATGGTGAATATTGGAACTGTTCCAATAAATATTATTGTGCATAACATGACCCCACAGGATATAACATTATCCAAGGGAACTACCATAGGATATGCACTGGAATCAAGTTATTACACTTTTGGATTCCAGAATAATGTAATTGGGCTAATACCTGAAGGATACCTAACTGAAGAACAATTAATAGAACAATCCTTTGCATCTATGCCAGAGGGTCTATTTAATATTCAGTCTATTTATCCCTTCAGCTCAGAGGAAGGCATCTGTAAAATTGAAGAAGCCTCTCTAGTGTTTGATCAGCCAATCAAACAGCAAGATTACCCCAATACCCAGAGTCATGGGAGCAATGTAAATTATAATCAAGGGGATCTCACCTCTAGACTGGAAGAAGCCTATGAAATAGGACAGCCTGAAATCTTTCCAGGATTTCAGCAAATAGTCGAAGAGCAAATATCCTTAGCTAATGGCTGTTCCAGCGATGATGAACGCCAACAGCTGCGAGAACTCCTGATGGAGTACAAGGATATTTTTGCTAAGGATTCTTATGACTGTGGTACTACAGACTTGCACATTGCAAGAATACAAACAGATCCCGATGCACCACCTGTATTTGTCAAACAATACAGACTTCCCTTAGCCTCATATGATTCTCTTGCAGAGATCATAAGGAATTTGGAAGAAAGAGGTATTATCAGACAGGTGCACAGCTCTTATAATAATCCTATTCTAGGTGTCCTTAAGCCCAATGGACAATGGCGTTTGTGTGCTGACTTAAGACAGCTAAACAAACGAGTATACATGTCTGGCTGGCCTGTACCATACATTGACCAGTGCCTAGCACAAATGCAAGGATCCAAAATATTCACTGCCATTGATTGTGCACAGGGATATTGGACCATAAAGGTACATGAAGAGGACCAATATAAGCTAGCATTCTCCTTCCAAAAGGTCCAATATGCATTCCAGAGACTTCCATTTGGATACATAAATTCTGGACATGAATTTGCTGTATTCATGCATAAGGCTATGCCTGACGCACTGGAAAGGGGGACCTTATCTTATGTTGATGATGTTTTAATCAAAAGCACAGACTTTGAAAAACACATCACAGAACTTAAACATGTCCTCAGCCAACTTAAAAGGGCAGGTGTCAAATTATCCCTGCAAAAAGCTCAATGGTGCCGCACTCGTGTAAACTTCTTGGGACATGAAGTTACCTCTGATGGATTAAATCCCCAGAAGAAAAAGGTGGAAGCTATAGTGAATTCTAAAAACCCAACTAACTTAAAGGAATTGAGATCATTCCTGGGTATGACGAATTATTCTCGCAAATTCATTGATAATTATGCGGAATTAGCTAAACCACTACTACTTCTTCTAAAGAAAGATGTGAAATGGCACTGGGGTGAGTCTCAAGAGACAGCCATCAGAGAGCTGAAGAGAAAACTCACTCAAGCACCTTGCTTAGCGTACCCTGAAGGTGGTAAACCTTTCTTCTTAGAGACAGGTTACACAGATATAAGCATGAGTGCTGTGTTATACCAAAAGCATGATAATTTGAACAAAGCCATTGCTTATGCGAGCAAAAATCTATCCCCAGTAGAAATAAAGTTTAACGATTGCGAAAAAGCCCTCTTATCTACTGTATGGGCTCTACAAAATTTCCGCAGCTATATACAGGGCGAGAAAATTATTGTAGAAACGGCCCACCAGCCTTTGCTATATTTGCAAAGTGAGAGAATAAGAGATGGGAATTTGTCTAATAGCCGCATAACAGCGTGGACTCTTTCCTTGCAAGGCTGGCCATTAGAAATTCGCTACAAGCAGAATAAAAAGAATCCAGTCGCACAAGGACTTGCTGAGCTCCACGACTGTACTGATAGAGATCCTGGGGAAGAATTATCAGAAGATGATTTTCTGGAGGAACAATTGCTTTCCCCATATAAAATGTACAATGAGGAAAATTGCCAAACATTACCTTGGGTGTATGTTGATGGTTGTTCTTACCATGCCACTATTGATAATGAGCGCAGATTAGTCGCTGGCATTGGTATAACTGGGGCAAATGGATTCCCAAATATATCTATAGGTTTCAACATTGGACCAAGATCCAGTCAAGTTGCAGAACTAACTGCTGTTTTCAAAACCATTGAAATGGCTATTGAACATGGTATTCATGAATTTGTGATCATAACTGACTCAAATTATGTGCGTGACAGTTTTGTTGAATACCTGCCAACTTGGAAAAGAAATGGCATGCAGAAAAGCAATAACAAACCAGTCAAGCATGGCAAGTTGTTCTGCGAGATTGATAATCTGGTAGTATCCAATGATTTAACAATACACTGGAAAAAGACCAAGGGTCATTCCAGAGTTCTAGGTCCTGATAAGGAAGGCAATGACCTTGCGGATTCATTAGCCAAACAAGGAGCCATAACTGGAGAACTCCTTAATATTGACCATTTAATGGGTGCAATTCAGGTAGAAGCCATTACCAGAAACCAGGCAAAACAACAGAGTGAGCCTAACTTGGTACAATGGAGTCAGGATTCTCCTAGTGAGGACCTGATCACTAGTCAAAAAGAAGACCCCATTGTAGGCATCTTCTATAAACACATAGAAGATCCTGAAAGCAACCCCATCTCAAAAGATGATTGTATTGGCAAAGAAGATCTGAGAATCTTAATAAAATCTAAATCACAATTCAAATTACAGGATGGTTTGTTAATTAGAACCTCCAAAACTGGCATCCAGCAGTGGGTAGTACCCACCAAGTTCAGAGGTCTAATGCTCCAACATGCCCATGATGCTCCCACATCTGGACATCGCGGTGCCAAACTCACGTATGAAATATTGCGTGATTATGCTTTTTGGCCACACATGTTGAAAGACGTTCAAACCTACTGTCAAGGGTGTTTAATCTGCCCACAGTTCCAACCCACTGCACCAATGCATAGAGCGCCATTGCAGAAAAGGGGGATGGTAATGCCATGGTCAGATATACAAATTGATTTTATTGGTCCAGTAACAAGGTCATCAAGAGGTAACAAATACATGTTAACAGTGACATGCCTGTTCACTAAATGGGTAGAGTGCATTAGTGCACCTAACAATAGTGCTGAAACATGTGCAGCATTGCTCATCAACCATGTATTTTCCAGATTTGGTTTGCCCCAAAGAATCGAATCAGATCGGGGGACCCACTTCACTAGCGAAGTGATGACAAAAATGTGGAAAATACTAGGGGTTAAAAGAAAGCTCCATATTGCTTATAGAGCTGCCTCAAGTGGTGGTGTAGAGCGTTACAACCAGTCTATTGTTAAAATCCTCAAAAAGTTTGTGAGTGAAACAGGTAAAGACTGGGATGTAAAACTACCTCTAGTCTTAATGGCATTAAGAGCAACTCCAAGTAGTGCTACCAAGATGTCACCTTTTGAACTGATGACTGGTAGAAGAATGGTTCTACCTCAGCATCTGCTGTACCGTACATCAGACCAAAATTTGATAAACGCTGCCAATACACATCAATATGTGGAAAACCTAAGGAAACACCTGCAACATGCCTTTGCATTTGCTCAAAGGAATTTAGAAAGAGCCGCAACTGCCACTAAAACCTATTATGATCTCAAAACATCCAAAAAGGAATATGAAATAAATGATAAAGTTTATCTTTATAACTTTGGAAGAGATCAGGTTAGGGAGAAGAAATTTCTTCCCTCATGGAAAGGTCCTTTTGTCATTACTGACAAAATATCTCCAGTGGCCTATAAAATACGGATCCCCAAAAATGAAGGTTTCATAAATAAATGGGTCCATATCAATCAATTGCGAGCGTGTCATCCCAGATCCCAACTACAAGTCATAGAGGGAAAATGAAGTGTCCTATCCCCAAATGAACTAGAGACATACTATAGTTTAAAGATGCCTAACTGATAAACATGAAGGTTCAAAATTGACAGACTATCTACATAGAAGACTGTCCATGATGTGTACGGTCAACATCCTCACCAAATACCACTAACCTTGATCCAATTCAAATACATGTGTCCTACATATTTTTGAATTGGAAAGGGGGATTTATGTCAAGGTATTTGAAATATTATTAAATAATATATAGAAATATATTTAACTTTATCTAATAAATCTGTGGATGTGAACATGGTCTGTAGGACAAAGGATTAGATCTCCCCCACTCCAATTGCACAGGAGACATTCTTGGCTGAAAGGAGAACAAAGGATTATCTCTGGCAGATCTCACACACTCAATATGTTAAATTATGCAATTGTATAATTTAGCAAGGAACTAAAATATAACAGTTTCAGGATACAGGCAAATATATGGAGATGAAATGTCTGAATTACCCTTTTGGAACTGATCAAAATCATGGAGAGGCAGCTTTTATGCACATGGTGTTAATTTTTAAATCCACATCTGCACTGCTGGCTAAACAGGAAATATGCTGCATTAAGACTTTTACAACTACTCGTGGATTGACCCCATGTGGTGAGTATGAGACAAAAAGTCTGGCAACTGAAGTTACTGAAAAGTTAGAATGTTAGGATAATACAGTGAAGGCCCATGACTTACATTATGATTTCAAAACAACTGTATATATTTTAATGGATATGAGATGTATATATATATATATATATATATATATATGTGTGTATATATATGTGTATGTTTTGAAAGCATGAATATCTTAGCCTCTGTGTGTTTAAGAACATGAATAGATGTTTATGGACCTGAAGAGAAGTGATTATTAACATTTATTTTTATTTCAGATCTACATAGACAGGATTCACTTGGAATACAGTACAATACTGAATTAAAAATAAGCTATTATTCACATATAAATGCCAGGATACCGATAACATTGTAATGCATTTTAAACTAATAATTAGCAGTATTAAATTACCTAAATAAAATAAAATGTTAATAATATAACATATTTGGTATCAGAATAATCAGAAAAAAATAACCTAATATTAACCATCTGTAATTGGGGTTATATATGATTAATGCAGAGAGTGTGATCTGATTAAATAACCATTTTATGAAAGAAATTTTTTTTTAACTTGCTTAAAAATGTTAGAGATGGTCTTGTTGTATTTGTTTGTTTGTACGTCTGCTGCCACCTAGTGTTATGATGCGGAATTGCAACCATGAGATGATTGGTTGTTGCAAAGAATGCATTTCCTTGACAACACATTTACCAAATAAACCAATCCATGTTCAGTTGCAAAGAACTAATCCAAGACAAGGCCGTGGGCGTTTCCAATATTCACCAATGACTGATAAATAATCAAAAAGGGGAGGGGTAAGATCAGATGATTTAACCCCAGCATAGAGACTAAGAAAGGGTTGTGTTATTTTGATCCAGAAAGGAGTAACTGCGGCAGTTATTAATCAAAAGCACACACCTACCATATGGACTCCATATGCTTTACCCCAATTTTGAATTTCTGAGGTGAATTGGATCTGTTGCAAAACATTGGGAACCGGATTGCTGTTTATTTGGGTGATGTATATAAAAGTTTTATTATAAGATAAGTTATATGCATAGTCAATTTGTATTTAATAGATTTAAAGAAACAGTGTGTTTTAGTTAGCATTTCACAGCCTATATATATATTGTTTAAATCTGCGTCTGATTGACCAAGTAACTCATCTATGCAAGTTCTGATATTGTCAGTTAATTTTGTATTAGGATAAATTGCAGTTAAATAGCAGAATATATATATTATCCTATTGTTTTATAAACACTGTTTAGAATTGTATTGCTTGGATGTTAAAGGTTTTTAGTCCCATTGTGTTAAATAAATAAAAGGCTGAATTGTGAAGGTATATTTTTCTGGGTTTTGTAAGAAGGATAGCATATCTTAAGAGTTGGTTTTAACGCATATAAACTTTTATTTAGTTTCCTTTTACTGCAAATATAGTTCAATATGTTTATGGATATTAACTAAATAAAAGAATTCAGATATTTATATTAATTGTATGGTCTAGTAGGTGCATGGTTGATAAGGGTTTCTATTTCTTTGTATTGTGTTTATAACCCTGCCATAGACTTATATATATTATTTGGATAGCACTACTAAGATTTTCATAAATATACTGACAATCTGCATCAGTATAATAACACCCAGCACTATATAATGACACAGTAGTGACACTGTTTAATGGGTATAGCCAGAGGAGGGCTGGTTATAGGATCAGTGGTATCTGCATCAGTATAATAACACCCAGCACTATATAATGACATAGTAGTGACACTGTTTCATGGGTATAGCCAGAGGAGGGCTAGTTATAGGGTCAGTGGTATCTGCATCAGTATAATAACACCAAACACTATATAATGACACAGTAGTGACACTGGCACATGGGTATAGCCAGAGGATGGCTGGTTATAGGATCAGTGGTATCTGCATCAGTATAATAACACCCAGTGCTATATAATGACACAGTGGTGACACTGTTTCATGGTTATAGCCAGAGGAGGGCTGGTTATAGGGTCAGTGGTATCTGCATCAGTATAGTGACACTGGCACATGGGTATAGCCAGAGGAGGGCTGGTTCTAGAATCAGTGGTATCTGCATCAGTATAATAACACCAAGCACAATACAAAGACACAGTAGTGACACTGGCACATGGGTATAGCCAGAGGAGGGCTGGTTATAGGATCAGTGATATCTGCATCAGTATAATAACACCAAGCACTATACAAAGACACAGTAGTGACACTGACTCATGGATATAGCTAGAGGAGGGCTGGTTATAGGATCAGTGGTACCTGCATCAGTATAATAACACCCAGCACTATATAATGACACAGTAGTGACACTGGCACATGGGTATAGCCATAGGACGGCTAGTTATTGGATCAGTGGTATCTGCATCAGTATAATAGCACCCAGCACTATATAATGACACAGTAGTGACACTGGCACGTGGGTATAGCCAGAGGAGGGCTGGTTATAGGATCAGTGGTATCTGCATCAGTAGAATAACACCAAGCACTATAAAATAATGTTTTTAATTTCAAATGTAACTTGGTGTCCTTCACTAAGGTCTTTACTTTGGAAAATGTCCGCCACAGCCTTTGTCAGTGCCTATCCCTGGGTCTGGATGTCCTCTTCTGCCCTATCGGATGAAGACTTTGGCCCGGCTGGGTGAACACAACTCAAGGTAGGGAGATCTTCAGGGGGGTAGTGTTAGGTTTATTTAAGGAGGGTTTGGGTTAGAGTAGGTGTATGTGGGTGGTGGGTTGTAATGTGGGGGGGGGGGTATTGTGTTTTTTTTTTTACAGGCAAAAGAGCTGTTTTCTTTGGGGCATGCCCCGCAAAAGGCCCTTTTAAGGGCTGGTAAGGTAATAGAGCTATTAAATTTTGTAATTTAGTATAGGGTAGGGCATTTTTTTATTTTGGGGGCTTTGTTATTTTGTTAGGGGGCTTAGATTAGGTGTAATTAGTTTAAAATTCTTGTAATATTTTTTTATTTTTTGTAATTTAGTGTTTGTTTTTGTAATTTAGTGGAAGGGTTTTTTGTACTTTAGTTTAGTTTATTTAATTATAGATAATTTTAGGTACTTGTAGTTAATTTATTTAATGATAGTATAGTGTTAGGTTTAATTGTAACTTAGGTTAGGATTTATTTTACAGGTAATTTTGTAATTATTTTAACTAGGTAGCTATTAAATAGTCAATAACTATTTAATAGCTATTGTACCTAGTTAAAATAAATACAACGTTGCCTGTAAAATAAATATAAATCCTAAAATAGCTACAATTTAACTATTAGTTATATTGTAGCTATCTTAGGGTTTATTTTACAGGTAAGTATTTTGTTTTAAATAGGATTCATTTATTTAATTAATTTAATGATAGTGTAGTGTTAGGTGTAATTGTAACTTAGGTTAGGATTTATTTTACAGGTAAATTTGTATTTATTTTAGCTAGGTAGCTATTAAATAGTAATTAACTATTTAATAGCTATTGTACCTAGTTAAAATAAATACAAAGTTACCTGTAAAATAAATATAAATCCTAAAATAGCTACAATTTAACTATTAGTTATATTGTAGCTATCTTAGGGTTTATTTTACAGGTAAGTATTTAGTTTTAAATAGGATTCATTTATTTAACTATAGTAAATTTATTTCGTTTTATTTAAATTATATTTAAGTTAGGGGGTGTTAGGGTTAGGGTTAGACTTAGGTTTAGGGGTTAATAACCTTATTATAGTAGCAGCGACATTGGGGGCGGGAGATTAGGGGTTAATAATTGTAGGTAGGTGGCGGCGATGTTAGGGAGGGCAGATTAGGGGTTAATAAAATGTATTATAGTGTTTGCGAGGCGGGAGTGCGGCAGTTTAGGGGTTAATACATTTATTATAGTGGCAGCGATTTCCGGTCGGCAGATTAGGGGTTAATACTTGTAGTTAGATTGCGGCGACGTTGGGGGGGCAGATTAGGGGTTAATAACTATAATGTAGGGGTCGGCGATGTTAGGGACAGCAGATTAGTGGTTAATAGCTATAATTTTAGGTTGCGGCGATATCCGGTCAGCAGATTAGGGGTTAATACTTGTAGTTAGATTGCAGCGACGTTGGGGGGGGCAGATTAGGGGTTAATAACTATAATGTAGGGGTCGGCGATGTTAGGGACAGCAGATTAGGGGTTAATAGCTATAATGTAGGTGGCGGCGATATCCGGTCGGCAGATTAGGGGTTAATACTTGTAGTTAGATTGCGGCGACGTTGGGGGGGGGGCAGATTAGGGGTTAATAACTATAATGTAGGGGTCGGCGGTGTTAAGGACAGCAGATTAGGGGTTAATAGCTATAATGTAGGCAGCGATATCCGGTCGGTAGATTAGGAGTTAATACTTGTAGTTAGATTGCGGCGACATTGGGGAGGCAGATTAGGGGTTAATAACTATAATGTAGGGGTTGGCGGTGTTAGGGACAGCAGATTAGGGGTTCATAGGGATAATGTAGGTTGCGGCGATATCCGGTCGGCAGATTAGGGGTTAAATAATGTTATTATAGGGTTTGCGATGTGGGGGGGCCTCGGTTTAGTGGTTCATAGGTAGTTTATGGGTGTTAGTGACTTAGTGTACTAAATGGGTGTTAGTGTACTAAAACATACCGAATTTCGGGACCGAACAGAACCGAATTCAGCCGAATTTATTCGAATCCGAATAAATCCGAAACGAATTTATTCGAATCCGAATAAATCCGAAACAAATTCATTCAAATTTTGCCGAATTCGATTCGATCCGAACCGAAATTTGAAAAGTCAGAATCGATCCGAACCGAAAACGAACCAAATTTTTTAGCCGTGCACATGTCTAATATGTTGTAAATACAACCCCCCAAGCTACAAAAAAATAAAAAATAGAAATACAGAAAAAAATAAACACATTATCCAAAATAAAAAAATTAAACCTAATCCCTATGAAAATAAAAAATCCCCCCCAAAATGAAAACACCCCCTAATCTAATACTAAACTACCAATAGCCCTTAAAAGGGTTTTTTGTAGGGCATTGTCCTAAGTTAAACAGCTCTTTTAAGATTAAAAAATAATAAGTCCCAATAAGATTACAGTAGCTCTCATCCTATTGGCTGATTTTGAACATTTCAGCCAATAGAAATTCAAGGTACCCCAATAAATATGGGGTACCTTGAATTCTTTCTTCAGCGTGTGGCGGACGATTGCATGAAGAAGAACCTCCACGCCTTCGCTGAAGACCGACCCAGTCGAGGAGCGCCACCACCACCGATGACTGCTGCAGAGGATCGACACTTCTGGGAAGACCGCTCCGGACCTCCACTCCACCCTGCCTTCGCTGTGGATGAAGATGATGGACCCGCCTGGAAGAAGACCTTCTCCGCCAGACTTCTGAAACCGTGAGTACCTTTAGTGTTGGGCATTTTTAAAAAAAAATTTTTTTTTGATCACTTGGAAAAAGAGCTGAATGCCCTTTTAAGGGCAGTGAAAAAGAGCTAAATGCCCTTTAAAGGGCAATGCCCATACAAATGCCCTTTTTAGGGCAATGGGTAGATTAGGTTTATAAGTGTAAGGTTTTTTATTTTGGGGGGGTTCGGTGGGTGGGGGGTTTTACTGTTAGGGGACTTTATTTTTAATGTAAAAGAGCTTTTTAATTTACGGTAATGCCCTACAAAAAGCCCTTTTAAGGGCTATTGGTAGTTTAGCATTAGATTAGGGGGTGTTTTTATTTTGGGGGGCTTTTCTTTTTCATAGGGATTAGGTCATTTTTTTATTTTGGATAATGTATTTATTATTTTTTGTAATAGTAGCTTTTTTAATTTTTGTAATTAGATTAATCTAATGTAATTTTTATGTATTTTTATTGTAATGTAGTTTATTTTGATTGTAATTAAGGGGTTAATTTAGGGGGTGTTGGGTTAGGTTAGGGGGCTTAGTCATTAAATTATTTTTTTGCGTTGTGGGGGTTGGCGGTATTGGAGTTAACAGGTAAATTAAGTTTAATGCATTGTGGGGGTTGGCGGTTTAGTAATTAATAGATGTATTAGGTATTTAGCAATGTTGGGGTTTGCTGATTTAGGGGTTAATAATTTTATTAGGTAGTTGGGAGTTTTTTCTTAATACTTTGTGCGGGTGGTTAGTTTGTACTTCGTACGGGCGTTTTTGTTTTTTTTTAAATACTTATTGCGGGCGCTAAGTTGTTTTTTTCATACTTATTGCGGGCATTTTTTTTTTTTTTTTGGAATGCTCCTTTTACCTGCGCTGCATCCCGGTGGACCTTTGGTGGATTCTTTCACCACCCTGCCATTTTCAGAATCTACCTGGATGCAGAATTCTTTTGGCTGCACGCGCAGCCAACATTCTGTTGGCTGCCTCGCGCTGCCAACATTCCTTTGAGGATGCGTGCGCAACTGCCGACGGCGACGGACATTACAAACACAATTATATTATAGATTGACTTACATTTTAGCCAATTAGTTTTGTGTTGTGCACAACTTCACTGGTGTAAGCACAATGTTATCTATATGGCCCACATGAACTAGCAGTCTCCTGTTGTTAAAAACAAATATAAAAGCATGTGATAAGAGGCTGTCTGTAGTGATTTAGAAACAGGCAGAAATTTAGAGGGTTGAATGTTATTAAGTATATTAATATAACAATGTTGGTTGTGCAAACCTGGGGAATGGGTAGTAAAGGCGTTATCTATCTTTTTAAACAATAACAAATTTGGTGTTGACTGTCTCTTTAAACTTGAATGATATTCATTCTTATTGCCTTACTTGAGTATCTGTTTGCCAGTCGCAGAAGTGATTGAAAATATACACTTTACATATTTTTGATGTTTAACTGCAATGCTATCTTTTACACAATCCTCATTAATCATGACCTTATCCTTGTTGATATTACTGGTTACTCAAATTTACAGAGCAATAAAAACGCAGACAAAAGAGGTTTTAATACATAATCTATTGACTGACATATCTTCCAGAGATTACCAAAGGAAGTGGACAATGAAAGCGCTCAAAACTGTTTTCAGTTGCAAAATGGTATTGGATTTTAAGTTTTCACGCTTTTCTTTGCAGTTCTGAATTATACAATATGTAACATTTAAAATAGAGCCTATAATAATAAAATAACTCCTCTATTGTCTTATACCTGTAGCAGTTGCCACTTTTTTATGTTTGGATTATATAGTTAGAAAAAATGAAAAAAAGTAATAAATTATTTTTTAAACACAGCATACATCACCTGTAGATTTTTTCATAAAACCAATCCTTTATTGGAACCTTTTGGGGGCTGTTTATCAAGCTGAGGCTGACAGGGGCGTACATACGCGCCCCTGTCTGTCGCAGCTCGCCTCTGGTGGGCCGAATTTCCTTGGCGGAATTCAGCATTGCACACGAACGTTTTTTTGCACTTGCGTGCAATCCCGCCCCCTGCCTGCGCACAGCCAATCACTCGTGGGCAGGAGCTGTCAATCTCCCCGGTCGGACTAGACTGCGGAGATTGAATTTCGCTAGTTTAGAGGTGGCGAAAGTTTAGGGATGACCGCTGCTTGTTAAATACGGCATGCAGGTTCTCTTGTAAGAAACTGCAGCCGTGTAGTGGGTCAAAAGGCTTACGAAGCCTTTGATAAATCAACCCCTTAAAATTCAGCCTTGCTGAAGGATTGGTTTTGTTAAAAATCTACTGGTGCTGTGGATATTCTATGCTATTTTTATATACTATGGAGGTATGCAGATACCTCAGTCTGCATAAACACCTAAATTACTACCTTGTTCCTGAGTTGGTTTTATAATTGATTGAATACGATATTTTTAGAAGGGTTAGTGTGGTATACTGTTATTAGACAAGTGCAATGCTAAACATTTCATTTTGTTTCATTTTCATTAGTTAAATAAATAATTTTGTTTCGGCAAATTAGTTTATTTAAGTTTAAAAAAAAATTGTTTTGCAAATCAGTTATGTTAAGTTAAATAGTTTTTTTTGGGTCCGTTCCTTATTCATATGCATTGTTATATTCTGAAGTTTAGAATAGAATAATGCATATGAATAAAGAATGGATCATAAAAAACTAAGGGATCATAAAAAAAAACTATTTAACTTAACATAACAAATATGCTGCCGATTGCCGAAACAAAATTATCTAAAACCGCCGCCACTAACATCCCCAACACTAAATAAAGCTATTAACCCCTAAACCGCCATCCCCCCACATCCCCAACACTAACCAAACGTATTAACCCCTAAACCGCCATTCCCAAACATCGCCAACACTAACTAAAACACTAAATAAACCTATTGACCCCTAAACCGCCGTTCCAAAACATCGCCAACACTAACTAAACCTATTAACCCCTAAACCGCAGTTCCCCAACATCGTCAACACTAACTAAACCTATTAACCCAGTTCCCACAACATCGCCAACACTAACTAAACATATTAACCCCTAAACCACTGTCCCCAAACGTCGCCAACACTAACTTAACCAATTCACGTCCAAACCGCAGTTCCCCAACATCACTGACACTAACTGAAACACTAAATAAACATATTAACCCCTAAACCGCCATTCCTAAACATCGCCAACACTAACTAAACCTATTAACCCCTAAACCGCCATTCCCAAACATCACCAACACTAGCTAAACCTATTAACCCCTAAACTGGCGGCCTCCACATCGCAACAACCTAAATTAAATTATAAACCCCTAAACCTAACACCCCTAACTTTAACATAATTAAAATAGACCTAAATTAAAGTTACAATTACAGGTGAAACTCGAAAAATTAGAATATCGTGCAAAAGTTCATTTATTTCACTAATTCAACTTAAAAGGTGAAACTAATATATGAGATAGACTCATTACATGCAAAGCAAGATAGTTCAAGCCATGATTTGTCATAATTGTGATGATTATAGCTTACAGCTCATGAAAACCCCAAATCCACAATCTCAGAAAATTAGAATATTACATGCAATCAATAAAACAAGGATTGTACATAGAACAATATCGGACCTCTGAAAAGTATAAGCATGCATACTGTATGTACTCAGTACTTGGTTTGGGCCCCTTTTGCAGCAATTACTGCCTCAATGCGGCGTGGCATGGAAGCTATCAGCCTGCAGCACTGCTGAGGTGTTATGGAAGACCAGGATGCTTTAATAGCGGCCTTCAGCTCTTCTGCATTGTTCGGTCTCATGTCTCATCTTTCTCTTGGCAATGCCCCATAGATTCTCTATGGGGTTCAGGTCAGGCGAGTTTGCTGGCCAATCAAGCACAGTAATCCCACAGTCATTGAACCAGGTTTTGGTGCTTTTGGCAGTGTGGGAAGGTGCCAAGTCCTGCTGGAAAATGAAGTCAGCATCCCCATAGAGCTCATCTGCGGAAGGAAGCATAAAGTGCTCCAAAATCTCCTGGTAAACGGTGGACTTAATGAAGCACAGTGGACCAACACCAGCAGATGACATGGCTCCCCAAATCAACACAGACTGTGGAAACTTCACACTGAACTTCAAGCATCTTGCATTGTGTGCCTCTCCATTCTTCCTTCATACTCTGGGTCCTTGGTTTCCAAATGAGATGCAAAGTTTTCTCATCATAACAGAGGACTTTGGACCACTGAGCAACAGACCAGGTAAGATGCTTCTGACGTTGTTTGTTGTTCAGGAGTGGCTTGACAAGAAGAATACGACATTTGAAGCCTCAGTCCACTCCTTGTGAAAATCCAACACTTTTGAATTGCCTTTACCTGACAATCCTCTCCAGGCTGCTTGTGCACCTTTTTCTTCCAAACTTTTCCCTTCTACATAACTTTCTATTAATGTGCTTTGATACAGCACTTTGGAAACATCCAACTTCTTTTGCAATTACCTTTTGAGGCTTTCCCTCCTTATTGAGGGTGTCAATGATGGTTTTCTGCACAACTGTCAAGTCAGCGGTCTTTCCCATGATTGTGATTCCTACTGAACCAGACTGAGAGTCCATTTAAAGGCTCAGGAACCCTTTGCAGGTGTTATAGCTTAATTAGCTGATTAGAGTGGGACACTTTGAGCCTAGAATATTGCACCTTTTCACAATATTCTAATTTTCTGAGATTGTGGATTTGGGGTTTTCATGAGCTGTAAACCATAATCATCACAATTATGACAAATTTACTTGTAATGAGTCTATCTAATATATTAGGTTCACCTTTCAAGTTGCATTAGTGAAATAAATTAACTTTTGCACGATAATCTAATTTTTCGAGTTTCACCAGTATTAACTAACTACCTATTTAAAAATAAATACAAAATTACCTGTGAAATAAAAATAAAATCTAAGCTAGCTACAATATAACTATTTACTAACTACCTAGTTTTGTTTTTTTGTTTTTTTTATTTTCAAAGCTTTATTGTTGCCAACTTTCAAGGATACAAAATAAAAGTACACTCTTCATTATTCACGTTTACATATAACAGTCTTGGAATACCATATATAATTACAGCCTGGTTAAATCATAGGTCTAGCACTTATAACAAAGAATGGCATAACTGTCATATCAAGTTGATTAAGTAAACTATAACATGGAATCTTCGTTTTAGACATGTCCTTCTTATACTTAATAAACAACAAAAGAAAACAAACAGAACGGAAAAATGTTTCATAGCTTGCCCAGAAAGTGTCTTTACAACATCAAAACACATTAATATGTTAGTCACAGTTTATCCTCTGACCCTGGTACGCTCCCGGGGAGGGAGGGGAGGAAAAAAAAAAAAAAAACCCTTATAATAATTCTCTTTCTCTTCCCTTCTCTCTCTCTCTCTCCCTTTACATTCCACCCCAACTTTGAGGAAATTACCCTGTTCACCTTTCAAGTTGCTTTAGTGAAATAAATGAACTTTTGCACAATAATCTAATTTTTCGAGTTTCACCTGTATTAACCAACTACCTATTTAAAAATAAATACAAAATTACCTGTGAAATAAAAATAAAATCTAAGCTAGCTACAATATAACTATTTACTAACTGCCTAGTTAAAATAAATACAAACTTACCTGTAAATAAAAGTAAAACCTAAGCTTACACTAATAAAACCTAACATTACTAAAAAATAAAAAACCTAACATTACTAAAAATAAAAAAACCTAAGATTACTAAAATATTAAAACTACAATTGTAAAAAATAATAAACACTAAAATTACAAAAAATAAAAAACTACCATTACAAAAAATAACAAACGAAATTATCCAAAAAAAAAATATTCCTATTCTTATACCCACCCCAAAGTAAAAAAAACCCTAATCTATAATAAACTACCAAGGGACCTTAAAATGGCCTTTTGTACGGCATTGCCCTAAAGTTAACAGCTCTTTTGCAAAAAAATAAAAACAAACCCCCTAACATTACAAACCCCCACCCCCCAAAACCACAAAATAAAAATAAACCTAATCTACCCATTGCCCCAAAAAGGGCATTCAGCTCTTTTTTGGCTCATTAAAAATAAAAAATGCCTAATCTAAAAAAAAACACCCGAAAAATAAAAAAATCCCATCACAAAAAATAACAAACAAAATTATCAAAAATAATAAAAATTATTCCTATTCTAATACCCCATTTAAAAAAAAAACACCCCAAAATTAAAAAAACTAATCTATAATAAACTACCAATAGCCCTTAAAAGGGCCTTTTTTAGGGCATTGCCCTAAAGTTAACAGCTCTTTTGCTACAAAATTACAACAAACACCCCCTAACATTACAAACTCCCAAACCCACTAAATAAAAAAAAAACCTAACTAAAAAAAAACTAATCTACCTATCGCCCTGAAAATGGCATTTGTATGGACATTGCCCTTAAAAGGGCATTCAGCTCTTTTACTGCCCTTAAAAGGGCATTCAGCTCTTTTTCGGACAATTAAAATAAAAAAAGCCCTAATCTAAAAAAACAAAACACCCCCAAAAAACCTAACACTAACCCCAAAATTAGTACACAGTTGCTGAAGTCCGGCAAAGATCTTCATCCCAGCAGCGAAGCATCTTCATCTATCACGGGACTGGCATCTTCTTCATCACTGAGGAGGCAAATCGGTCGATGCGCGGAGGCGGAGGTCCAGGTGGAGGTCCATCCATGTGACGTTGAGGTCCTCTTCATGCTATCGTCCTGCGCACACTGAGGATTCAATGCAAGGTACCCCTTTTATATTTGGGGTACCGTTGCATTCCTATTGGCTGGAAAATTAAAATCAGTCAATAGGAATTAGAGCTGCTTAAATCATATTGGCTGATTTGAACAGCTAATAGGATTTAAGCAGCTCTCATTCCTATTGGACCGATGGAACTCCGCCTGGACCTATTTAAAGCTAAATACTTACCTGTAAAATAAACCCTAATATAGCTACAATATAAATAATAATTACATTGTACCTATTTTAGGATTAATATTTATTTTACAGGCAACTTTGTATTTATTTTAACCAGGTACAATAGCTATTAAATAGTTAATAACTATTTAATAGCTACCTAGTTAAAATAATTACAAAATTACCAGTAAAATAAATCCTAACCTAAGTTACAATTAAACGTAACACTACACTATCAATAAATTAATTAAATAAACTACCTACAATTATCTACAATTAAATCAACTAAACTAAATTACAAAAAAACTAACACTAAATTACAAAAAAAACAAACACTAAATTACAAAAAATAAAAAAAGATTACAAGAATTTTAAACTAATTATACCTACTCTAAGCCCCCTAAAAAAATAACAAAGCCCCCAAAATAAAAAAATGCCCTACCCTATTCTAAAATAAAGTTTACAGCTCTTTTACCTTACCAGCCCTTAAAAGGGCCTTTTGCGGGGCATGCCCCAAAGAAAACAGCTCTTTTGCCTGTAAAAAAATATACAATACCCCCCCCAACATTACAACCCACCACCCACATACCCCTAATCTAACCCAAACCCCCCCTTAAAAAATCTAACACTAAGCCCCTGAAGATCTCCCTACCTTATCTTCACCACGCCGGGTATCACCGATCTGTCCAGAAGGGGCTCAGAAGTCTTCATCCTATCCGGCAAGAAGAGGACATCCAGACCGGCAAACATCTTCATCCAAGCGGCATCTTCTATCTTCATCCATCTGACGAGGAGCGGCTCCATCTTCAAGACCTCCGTCGCGGAACATCCTCTTCTCCCGACGACTAGACGAATGAAGGTTCCTTTAAGGGACGTCATCCAAGATGGCATCCCTCGAATTCCGATTGGATTCTATCAGCCAATCGGAATTAAGGTAGGAAAAATCTGATTGGCTGATTGAATCAGCCAATCAGATTCAAGTTCAATCCGATTGGCTGATCCAATCAGATTGAGCTTGTTTTCTATTGGCTGTTCCGATCAGCCAATAGAATGCGAGCTCAATCCGATTGGCTGATAGAATCCTATCAGCCAATCGGAATTCAAGGGACGCCGTCTTGGATGACGTCCCTTAAAGGAACCTTCATTTGTCGTCTAGTCGTCGGGAGAAGAGGATGTTCCGCGCCGGAGGTCTTGAAGATGGAGCCGCTCCTGGTTGGATGGATAAAGATAGAAGATGCCGCTTGGATGAAGATGTTTGCCGGTCCGGATGTCCTCTTGCCGGATAGGATGAAGACTTCGGAGCCTCTTCTGGACCTCTTCTTGCCGGAGAGGATGAAGACTTCGGAGCCTCTTCTGGACGGATCGGTGATACCCGGCGTGGTGAAGATAAGGTAGGGAGATCTTCAGGGGCTTAGTGTTATGTTTTTTAAGGGGGGTTTGGGTTAGATTAGGGGTATGTGGGTGGTGGGTTGTAATGTTGGGGGGGGTATTGTATGTTTTTTTACAGGCAAAAGAGCTGATTTCTTTGGGGCATGCCCCTCAAAAGGCCCTTTTAAGGGCTGGTAAGGTAAAAGCTGTAAACTTTTTATTTTAGAATAGGGTAGGGTTTTTTATTTTGGGGGGCTTTGTTATTTTTTTAGGGGCTTAGAGTAGGTGTAATTAGTTTAAAATTCTTGTAATCTTTTTTTATTTTTTGTAATTTTGTTTTTTTTTTGTAATTTAGTGTTAGTTTTTTTTTTGTAATTTAGTTTAGTTGATTTAATTGTAGATAATTGTAGGTAGTTTAATTAATTTATTGATAGTGTAGTTTTACGTTTAATTGTAACTTAGGTTAGGATTTATTTTACTGGTAATTTTGTAATTATTTTAACTAGGTAGCTATTAAATAGTTATTAACTATTTAATAGCTATTGTACCTGGTTAAAATAAATACAAAGTTGTCTGTAAAATAAATATTAATCCTAAAATAGCTACAATGTAATTATTATTTATATTGTAGCTATATTAGGGTTTATTTTACAGGTAAGTATTTAGCTTTAAATAGGAATAATTTATTTAATAAGTTTTATTTTATTTCGTTAGATTTAAATTATATTTAACTTAGGGGGGTGTTAGGGTTAGGGTTAGACTTAGCTTTAGGGGTTAATACCTTTATTATAGTAGCGGTGAGGTCTGGTCGACAGATTAGGGGTTAATAATTGAAGTTAGGTGTCAGCGATGTTAGGGAGGGCAGATTAGGGGTTAATACTATTTATTATAGGGTTTTTGAGGCAGGAGTGAGGCGGTTTAGAGGTTAATACATTTATTATACGTTTAATTGTAACTTAGGTTAGGATTTATTTTACTGGTAATTTTGTAATTATTTTAACTAGGTAGCTATTAAATAGTTATTAACTATTTAATAGCTATTGTACCTGGTTAAAATAAATACAAAGTTGTCTGTAAAATAAATATTAATCCTAAAATAGCTACAATGTAATTATTATTTATATTGTAGCTATATTAGGGTTTATTTTACAGGTAAGTATTTAGCTTTAAATAGGAATAATTTATTTAATAAGTTTTATTTTATTTCGTTAGATTTAAATTATATTTAACTTAGGGGGGTGTTAGGGTTAGACTTAGCTTTAGGGGTTAATACCTTTATTATAGTAGCGGTGAGGTCTGGTCGACAGATTAGGGGTTAATAATTGAAGTTAGGTGTCAGCGATGTTAGGGAGGGCAGATTAGGGGTTAATACTATTTATTATAGGGTTTTTGAGGCAGGAGTGAGGCGGTTTAGAGGTTAATACATTTATTATAGTGGCGGCGAGGTCCGGTCGGCAGATTAGGGGTTAATAAGTGTAGGTAGGTAGTGGCGATGTTGGGGGGGGGCAGATTAGGGGTTAATAAATATAATATAGGTGTCAGCAATGTTAGGGGCAGCAGATTAGGGGTACATAGCTATAATGTAGGTTGCGGCGGTGTACTGAGCGGCAGATTAGGGGTTAAAAGTGTAATGCAGGGGTCAGCGATAGCGGGGGCGGCAGATTAGGGGTTAATAAGTGTAAGGTTAGGGGGTGTTTAGACTCGGGGTACATGTTAGGGTGTTAGGTGCAGACTTAGGAAGTGTTTCCCCATAGGAAACAATGGGGCTGCGTTAGGATCTGAACGCTGCTTTTTTGCAGGTGTTTTTTCAGCTCAAACTGCCCCATTGTTTCCTATGGGGAATCGTGCACGAGCAAGTTTTTGAAGCTGGCCGCGTCCGTAAGCAATGCTGGTATTGAGGGTTGAAGTGGCGGTAAATATGCCTGTACGCTCCCTTTTTGGAGCCTAACGCAGCCCTTCAGAGAACTCTAAATACCAGCATTGTTTAAAAGGTGCGGGGGAAAAAAACCATGCATAGGTAACGCACCCCTTCTAACGCAAAACTCTAAATCTAGACGATTGTTATTAAACTCTGCAATTAAGGCAGCTTATGGCTCTAAATTAGAGGGGAGAAAAGTGACTCATTTTGCAGAATTTGGAAGGACTTTGTGTGTTATCTGGGTAGGGACTTTACAACTTATATAGAACAAATTGTCAATACACAACTGAAGTGAGGGACAGGGGGGGTAGTTTTTTTTGTTGTTGTTGTTAGGATCGACATATATACAGATGTTGGTTTTTAATGAAATTGAGGAACCATAATGTAAGGTTGGGAGGGAGAGGAAATGGAGGGACTGACTATTATAATTGGAGGGATTTGTATATTGTTACTTGATTTATTATTGACTGAACAGCTGTTGACTTTTGTGTGTTTGCTTTTTTTGTGTGTGTGTGTTGTAAAATAAAGAAAAAAAAAGTAATAGGAATAATTTTTATTATTTTGGATAATTTCGTTTGTTATTTTTTGTAATGGTAGTTTTTAAAAAAAAATAATTTTAGTGTTTATTATTTTTTGTAATGGTAGTTTTTAAAAAAAAATTATTTTAGTGTTTATTATTTTTTGTAATTGTAGTTTTGAGATATATATATATATATATATATATATATATACATATATATATATGAAACAAAAAAGTATATCCAGAACAAGAAAGTGAAAATCAGTTGTAGCTTTATTCTTTAAAATTGTATGATGACCACATACAGCAACACAGGGTTAGTGAAGACAAAACTTCTGACCGGTTTCGGTCGTATTGACCGTAATCATAGAATAACACCTGTTGGGAGGTGCACCCTTTTAAGTCTAACACTATATGTTGATTGGTTAAAAACAACAAGACTTCAAAATTTAACCCTATACATATCATAATGACATTCTGTGTAAATATTTAACATTTAGTGAGTGAACGAACAAATAGATGAAGATTAATAATACAAATAATACAAATAAAAATAGATCTCAAATATTATAGACTTATATGTATATTATGTATATTTGGGATGCCAATGACTTTGGAAATTCAACAGAGTAGAGCAAGAAAACACATCATGCAAGATTTGGACACCTTAAATAAAATAAGATAAAATAAAATAACTACATCTTAGGTGCATATACATGTATGCATACATGCACACGCACATCAGTGCATGTACATGCATAAACACAAACATGCACTCGCTTTTATTCCCTTCTCTGTGCATATACCTGCATGGGACAGCAATCAAAGTAAATATCTAATCTACACATAAGATGCTTGTTATGTACATAATAAAAATTATTATTAAACCCAATTTAAACTTTGGTTAATAAGACATATTATAATATCCCATGCAAAGAAGCAATACTTGTATAAGATTCATAATCAGTGGGAGACTCAAAATTAATCAAGTATATGTAGTTTAACTTGAGTGTCTTATAACTAGCCATATTTTAATTTCCTTTACTGCAATAAGTAAAGCAACCTAACTGCAGTGGAGAGAAAATAATGGACGGTAATTTAGCATGATGGTTTATTTTTGCCAGTAGTTAATAACATCATACTCTGAGTTGTACCCATTAGGCAAAAGACACTTTGTTTTAAAAATCCAATAGATTTCTTGTTTGCTTAGGATGGACAATTTATCTCCACCTCTTGGTGGTGTGCCAATTTGTTCGATGGCCTGCCATTTGAAAGTTGTGACATCCTGATTATGAAATTCAATAAAATGAGTGGATAGAGCTGAACATGTTTTTTTGCTAGAGATATAAGACAAGTGTTCCCTTATGCGTTTGCCTACCTCCCTAGTAGTCCTACCTGTATATTGCCTCCTACATTGGGTGCATTCTATGATGTAAATGACATATTTGCTCCTACAATTTATGCATCCCCTAGTTTGAAATTCCTCACCTGTTATATGGGATTTAAATGTGGGAGAAATATTAATATGATCACAGGAGGTGCATACTTTTCTTCCACATTTAAAGGTGCCATTATGTTTTAACCAAGATGAGCCGGAGGTGCCTGTTGTTTGTAACATACTGGGAGCCAAAATATTCCCTATTGTCACATTTCGTTTTGGTACAAACATGCACCCTTGTTTTACTTCATCTTTTAGTTGTTTGTCTCCCATAAGAATGGGTAAGTTATTTCTAATAATTCGACATACATCATCATATTGATTAGAATATGACGTAATGAATCTCAATTGTTTTTTTGTGTCACACTGGTGTTGTTTTTGTGTTTGTTTTTTTGACTCGTGCGTCTCCATTCCATCTTTAATTTCAAAAAAGGCCTTATCAATTACTTTGCTGGGATAACCTCTCTTAAGCATTCTTGATTTCAGATCTCTGCTCTCTCTCTGGAAAGCATCTTCTTTCGTACAATTCCTTCTTGCCCGCAGGAACTGACTTTTGGCAATTCCTTTGAAGACGTGCCGTGGATGGCAACTGCGGGCATGAAGGAGATTGTTTCCTGAGATAGGTTTCCGATAGAGAGCTGAGTTGACCCTGCCTTCCTGGATATCTCCAATAAGGGTAACATCCAGGAAATTAACTGTTTCTTTCTGCCACTCACATGTGAACTGTATTCCCACCTCATTGATATTCAGTAGCTCAACAAATTCTTTTGCCGATTGTTGGTCCGAGGACCAAACAATAAGCAAATCATCAATGAAGCGGATGTACAAAACAATGTGATTAAATCCAGAGGTACTACCTCCATAGACATGGCACCGCTCCCACCAACCCATAAAAAGGTTGGCATATGAGGGGGCAAATTTTGCCCCCATAGCGGTGCCACGTCTCTGGAGGTAGTAGCGTCCTTGAAACATAAAAAAATTATGTTCCAATAAAAATTTCACAACCCTGACTACCAAAATTTTAGATTCAAATGATAAATCAGAGAAAAGGTTCAAATAGAATTCGATAGCTTGGAGACCCTGTGAATGGGGAATCGAGGAGTACAGTGATACGACATCAATCGTCAACCAACTGTACTCCTCCCTCCAAACCACTGGCTCCAACCTCTGTAAGGCATGTGATGTATCACGAATGTAACTTGGTAATAGAGTCACCATGGGTTGTAACAGATCATCAACCCATTTAGACAATGGCTCTAAAAGAGAGCCAATACCTGCCACTATGGGTCTCCCCTTGATATTGATAAGACTCTTATGTACTTTTGGGAGGTGGTGGAAGATGGGCGTCACAGGATCAGCAACCAGACAAAAATTGGCTGTTTCCTGATCCATGAGACCCTCCTCCACCACCTCATCCAAAAGAAGAGACAATTCTCTAGTGTACTGTTTGGTAGGATTATTAGACAAAACCATATAGGTGTCACTGTCATTAAGTTGCCTCATGGCCTCGGCCACATAATGTGACTGATCCATTACAACCACGCTCCCGCCTTTATCTGACTGCCTGATCACAATATCTTTGTTGTTTTGTAGCTTTAACAATGCTTCTCTTTCTTTTATGGTCAAGTTAGAAGCATTCTTGTTTACAGAGTTAGATAGGTCTGTTAAGTCATCTACCACTCTTTCATGGAAAACTTCTAGTATTTTACCTCTAGTTTTAGTAGGGTAAAAATTAGATTTGTTCTTCATTTTAGATCCAACCCCACTAGCTTGTAATGCCTCATCCCTTTGATTAATACTACTTAGATCTTCTAGATCAATAAGAGTACAAGTATCAGCAAAAGAAAGTTGTGGGTTTAATGCAATTTGTTGCTGAGGAAGAACCAAATTACCAACATTGGACTCATTATTCGTTTTAAAGAACTTAATTAAAGTTAATTCCCTAATTAGTTTATTGAGATCAAGTATAGTTTGAAAAAGATTGAATTTTCTTGATGGAACAAAACCAAGGCCTAAATTAAGTACTCTAATTTCCAAATCAGATAGTGTATAGTTGGAAATATTAATAACCATGTTTATTGGTATTTCTTCACTTTGGCATTTTTCCCTCTCAAAGTATATCTTTTCTGTTCTGTCTGTCCTTTCTTTGTCTTTACTGGATCTATAACTTCCCTGTTTCCCCCTCCCTGGAATTGTTTGGGGTCCTCGCGAAAAACCTGAGGAGTGGATTTATGTATTTGTATTTGGTTACTAGTGGTGCCATTAGTTTTTGGTCTAGTCCCTTGATCTGAGTGTCCTTTAAGAATACCTTTTTGTGTGGTGGTTGGTACACATATTGCTGCTGGCATGTCTGGGATCTCATCTCTTTCATTACTAGAATTTGCATCATCCCCTGAAATATATTCAAAGCTTGATGCAAACCTATCCTCATCACTACATTCATTCTCAGAGTCCGAAAAAGTGACCTTTTTGGCACTTTCTGTAGGATTCGAGTTTCCCTCATTTCCTGATTGTTTATTTCGTCTATTGTAGCGCCTTCTTTTGTTTCTATTTTTATTACTCTTATTTCTGGGTGTCTGGTTGTCATCCTCTTCTTGGTTAAACCAAGATTTATTTCTCTGTTTGCGTCTCCAAACATATACAGTACCCAGAGAATAATCCTTTTGATCCCTAATAAATTTTGTGTGTTTTGTCTGTATAACCAATTTTTTAGATTCTTCTATAGTGTTTTTGAAAATCTGTTCAAATTTAGCGTAAATATCACAATTAGAAAATTTTGACATTTCATTCTCAATATTGTTAATCTTACTTTTAACGTCACACAACAATGTATCCTTGTATTCAATTAGTAAAGATATCAATGTTAGAGAACAATCAGAAAGTGCTTGATTCCATCTAGCTATAAACAATTCATCTTTAACATCATATGTGGGAAATTTATTTAGCCTAAGGCCTCTCGGCACCATCTTTAATGCCAAATACTTTGATAGAATCCACTTATCCCATTTTAATTTTTGCTCTTTTAGTTTAAGGTACTCATAGTCCTGAAATAAATCCCCCAATTTTATATTGGGAGAATCACAATTAAAGACATCTTCCAGGTTTAGACAGTCCAGATTATCTTCATCTATGTCCTTAAATGAATATGTATTTTCCATGGTGTATTGGTCAAACACAATTAAAGGGACTTCATGCACACTCTATAGCTATAATGAGAGCTTATACTGTGGGTGCAAGTGCTAACAAATGTAGTTACAGTCCATGGGAAAGACGTATACCAAAATGAAATGTCCTTTAAACAAATCTTCTCCTTTATCCAGTTATTATTCATAAAAAGGCACCAATGAGGGGAATTCAATAAACAAAATAGACTGGCGAACCAGTCTTGGGAGCGTGGTGTCTGTATGAATTTTAGCAAAATATATGTATTGCTAATGGTACTATTGTAGCCGGAGTAGTTCATAAATCACAAAAGTTAATAGAAGCCATAATGCAGGGGTCCGCTCTGCGTGTTTGTACCCATAGCCGGCAATCTGTGATTCTAAATATGAAATCAAAAACCAGCAATACCAGTGCGCTTAAATAAATAAAAACTTAGCTGTTTAAGAACTAGCGGTATGCTCACTCACCCACCAAAGATGAAAACGTGAAGAGTCTCCAATCGGTGTCAAGCTGTAGTTGGAATAAGCCGGTATCCTATGGTAGCTTACATGCACAGACCGCAAAAAGCCTTTCTTCCTGTGCTGGCTCCGTGTGGCGTACCACGTGGTCAGGACCTGGCCAATCCACTTACTCTTGGTGACGTCACCGTCAGCTGGGGACTTGGTAACCAATCAAACGGTGCAGTCCTTCTCCATATTGAGCAACTTGTATTCAATTCACAAGATGATATCCTCGATGACGTCACCTTCAGCCGAGGGACTCTGTGTCCAATCAGATGGTATGGTCCCGTCGTTTGAAAACTTCTTGCTTTTAAAAGTTATATGTTCGTATATTGAAGGCACTCTTAGTATAATGGGGGTGGGTGATACAATACCGCTGTTCACAGCCAAATGATATTCTGGGCGCAAATCCTGAAGGAGATAATTGCTTGGTATCCCATAAACTTGGAAAGTTCTTGTTCTGGGCAAGAAAAGTGGATTCCCCACAATCCACAAAATATGAAACAAAAAAGTATATCCAGAACAAGAAAGTGAAAATCAGTTGTAGCTTTATTCTTTAAAATTGTATGATGACCACATACAGCAACACAGGGTTAGTGAAGACAAAACTTCTGACCGGTTTCGGTCGTATTGACCGTAATCATAGAATAACACCTGTTGGGAGGTGCACCCTTTTAAGTCTAACACTATATGTTGATTGGTTAAAAACAACAAGACTTCAAAATTTAACCCTATACATATCATAATGACATTCTGTGTAAATATTTAACATTTAGTGAGTGAACGAACAAATAGATGAAGATTAATAATACAAATAATACAAATAAAAATAGATCTCAAATATTATAGACTTATATGTATATTATGTATATTTGGGATGCCAATGACTTTGGAAATTCAACAGAGTAGAGCAAGAAAACACATCATGCAAGATTTGGACACCTTAAATAAAATAAGATTAGGGGTTAAAAGTGTAATGCAGGGGTCAGCGATAGCGGGGGCGGCAGATTAGGGGTTAATAAGTGTAAGGTTAGGGGGTGTTTAGACTCGGGGTACATGTTAGGGTGTTAGGTGCAGACTTAGGAAGTGTTTCCCCATAGGAAACAATGGGGCTGCGTTAGGATCTGAACGCTGCTTTTTTGCAGGTGTTTTTTCAGCTCAAACTGCCCCATTGTTTCCTATGGGGAATCGTGCACGAGCAAGTTTTTGAAGCTGGCCGCGTCCGTAAGCAATGCTGGTATTGAGGGTTGAAGTGGCGGTAAATATGCCTGTACGCTCCCTTTTTGGAGCCTAACGCAGCCCTTCAGAGAACTCTAAATACCAGCATTGTTTAAAAGGTGCGGGGGAAAAAAACCATGCATAGGTAACGCACCCCTTCTAACGCAAAACTCTAAATCTAGACGATTGTTATTAAACTCTGCAATTAAGGCAGCTTATGGCTCTAAATTAGAGGGGAGAAAAGTGACTCATTTTGCAGAATTTGGAAGGACTTTGTGTGTTATCTGGGTAGGGACTTTACAACTTATATAGAACAAATTGTCAATACACAACTGAAGTGAGGGACAGGGGGGGTAGTTTTTTTTGTTGTTGTTGTTAGGATCGACATATATACAGATGTTGGTTTTTAATGAAATTGAGGAACCATAATGTAAGGTTGGGAGGGAGAGGAAATGGAGGGACTGACTATTATAATTGGAGGGATTTGTATATTGTTACTTGATTTATTATTGACTGAACAGCTGTTGACTTTTGTGTGTTTTCTTTTTTTGTGTGTGTGTGTTGTAAAATAAAGAAAAAAAAAGTAATAGGAATAATTTTTATTATTTTGGATAATTTCGTTTGTTATTTTTTGTAATGGTAGTTTTTAAAAAAAAATAATTTTAGTGTTTATTATTTTTTGTAATGGTAGTTTTTAAAAAAAAATTATTTTAGTGTTTATTATTTTTTGTAATTGTAGTTTTGAGATATATATATATATATATATATATATATATATATATATATATACATACATACATATATACAGGTGGCCCTCGGTTTACAATGGTTCAATTTACACCGTTTCAGAATAACCTTTTTTTCCAGTCATGTGACTGCTATTGAAAAGCATTGAGAAGCTGTGCATTGATTAAAATAGCCAGTAGGTGGAGCGGTCCACTTGTGTTGCAGAAAAGCCAAGCAAGCTGAAATTAATCAGTTTAACCAGACCTGAGCTATTGAGCAGATTTCAAAGGAACAAGATCTTCACGTCTATAAATCAGTCCAGATTGGAATGCATAGAAATAACTGTTTGCAGAAAAATGCAAGTGATGTCTGTGTTGTGTAATTATTTTATTAGGTTTATAATGCTGTTTAGCAAATGTTTTTGTTCATTTAACTTAGTTTAATTATATATTCTGTGTTGTGTGATTATTTTATTAGGTTTATAATGCCGTTTAGCATTTAAAGTCTTGATTTCAAAGCTTTAAAAATAATGTATTAAGTGTAACTTATGACAATTTTGAGAGGGGCCTGGAACCTAACTCCCTCACTTCCCATTGACTTACATTATAAACTGGGTTTCAATTTACAACGGTTTCGATTTACAACCATTCCTTCTGGAACCTAACCTGAGGCCTACCTGTATGTATGTATGTATGTGTATATATATATATGTATGTGTATATATATATGTATATATATATGTATGTGTATATATATATGTATATATATATGTATGTGTATATATGTATGTATGTATGTATGTATGTATGTATGTATGTATGTATGTATGTATATATATATATATATATATATATATATATATATATATATATATATATTTACATATACATATACACACATACATACACACTGTATATATGTGTGTGTGTGTGTGTATATAAAGATGTATTTTTGTGTATTTCTGCATATTTATTGTACATATTTCACATTCCAATGTTCTTCACTTACAGGATAATGTACTTTTTTATTGTAAATATATATTTCTATATAGATATGTATTTTACATGAACAGTATGAAATATATATAGAAATATATATTTAATAATAAAAAGTACATTCTTTTCTATGTGAAGAACATAGGAACTTGTTTTTTGCGTATCGTGTCTCGCCATTTAGATTTAAATGCGGTCGGGTTAGCACACATGAAAACTTAGTAATCTTAAGGAGCGTTATTTAAATATTACATATAAAATATATATTTTTTTTAAATAAAAATTATTAAACATATTTCTAAATATTCTAAATATTTCATAAAATATATGTATATATATTTTACAATTTGTTTTATATATTTGCCTCTGGGCTTGCTTACTTCAAGAGAACTGCACAATAGCATATGCATCTAGTGCAATGACTACCATGGAACCGAATTCTGCCCAGATAGAGAAGGAACTATTGACTATTGTATAAGCTTCAGAAGTTACACCAGTTTATATTATGGAAATCAGTTACAGTGCAATCTGACCACAAGCCTCTGGAAGCAATATTCCCTAAACCACTAAGCAAATCCTTAGAATAGATGCAACATGCTTATTTCTGATAGCTTTTCCAAGGTCACTGTGGATCTGCGAGGACAAGAAGAGTACATGCTATCAGAAGAAAAGATCTTATATACTTTGTCACCATCAGCAACTATTGAGACTGAGATGAAATTAAACAACTTTTATCTCATGACATGTTCTCTGATGTAAATGATTCTACTTTAAGGGTATATATATATATATATATATATATATATATATATATATATATATATATATATATAAAAACATGCACACCAAAAATGTCTAGTGGTATATGCACTCTCACTATTAGTATTAACAGCTACCGGGTGCAGGACTCAAATAGAACAGGAGTTACAGAGAAGGCATGAACTCACTGGATGTTCTTCATTAAAAGCAAGTTGGTGGAGCCTTGTGTGCCCCCCCTACTTTTGGTTCATGGAGATGCCTCTATGTACCTGCTATTAAGTAGTGCTTGCTCCTGCTCTCCAGGTTAAATATGCAAACAGAAAATACTTCAGGTAATATATGTTTAATATAATATTAGAAAATGAAGTAAATGTTGATTGAATGTTCATGCTTAGAAGTACTTTGGCATAGGCTCTGATATAGCCAATATAAAACGATCAGTCATATTACTGTATATCAGCATGCCCTAATATGAAGAAGAAGTGGCATTAACATGACTTTCTGATCACCAGTGGTTTTCTGCTTGGTAGCTACAACAATTACACCTCCTTAGTAAGAATAAGCTGCCAGATAATAAGTAAATTAAATAACAATTTTTTTTTTAAAAAAGTTAAATATAAATCTTTATTATATATATATAAAAATTACATTATTATTTACCATATATACATTTAGTTACGGTTTGCATAATGAAACAGTGCGGCAGTTTGGTTCAATGACACATTTCAGTTCTGTTGCAATTGTCTTTTTAATGTCTCCATTCAGGGGAACATCACTTGTACACAATGATTGGCCAATACTATAGTGACCAATGAAGTCACCCTTTGTAAGAGAGAAACAGTTTATGATTCTAAAAAAGTATAATTATCACTGATTCAGTAGTAAGTTAGTGGAATAGAGAAACACCAAGTTCTTTGTTTAGACTTTATTTAGAATCTGCTGTTTTTGTTGACGATAAGAAAGAGAACTCTCTTGTAGGCATCCCGGAATTGTCTGTTCATGGCTGCATAGAGAATGGGATTAATGCAACTATTAAGCCATGTTAGGTTGGCAGCAATCATATGGAGCATCTGGGGTGCCCTGTTTTTAGCATCAAAAATGTTGAGAAGTAGAAATGGAATGTAGCTGATGACAAAGAAGAGAAAAACCACAAAACACATTCTGGTAACCTTTTTAAATTCTGAACCAGGGTCCTTGGGGTGGATACTTGTTTCAGGACGTGATCTTCCAAAATCTGAGCTCTTGGAAGAGATTCCACTCTTTGATGATGGAATTTGTTCTGAAATAATTTCGCTGGAAGCTGCGGTATCCACCCCACTGTCCTGCTCTTGAAATGTATTTGCAATAGTTGAATTCACACCTGAAATATTGTTTTTCTCTTTCTTTGGGGTCTTAAGCTTGTATTGGTCCAGGGCCTTAGCAGCAGACTTTACTTTACGGTGAATTAAGAAGTAGAAGACCCCAACACAGCTGAGGCCAACTACAAAGTAAAATCCCATAAGAATGGTAGTGTAAGGCCTTCCTTTTATTCGATGAAAACTGCATGTACATACTTTGGGGACCAAAACAAAAACAGGCCAAAGTGGTGCAAAGCTGGCAAAGCCCACCACCCATGTTCCCAAAATAATGATTGTTGCTCCCATTCTGGAGAAGATTCGATCAAAGAGCTTGCTGTTTGTGATCAGTATATAACGACTGACAGCAATGAGGCATAGATTCAGGATGGACACAGAGTTAGAGACAAAGAGCAACATTCCAAAGACTCGACAGAAGGTAGCACCACTCCGCCAGTACAGATGAAGGTAAGCGTCTACAGAGAATGGCTGTAGGAACGCGCAGTAGAGAATATCAGCCAATGTAAGATTCATTATCAGCAGGTTAAAACGTGTTTGGAGTTTCTTGTCTATAAAATATGCAAGCAGAGTCAGCACATTTCCCACTGTCCCTACAATTGAGACCAGGATTCCCCATGTTACACCAATATAACGATATTCCACAATAGATGGGTGATAACAGGAGAAGTTAGAATCTGTATCGTTCATGATAAAGGTCAGGCAATGCACCAATTTCTGAAAGAAAGAAAAAATGTATTAGACAACATATAAATGTAGGCAATGCAAAACAAAGAATAGCAAAAAGTTATTACGCTTATGCCCAAACACAACTTAGTTTTGGTAATTTGCAGAGTAAACATTGTATTTATATAAACTCTTCAAATAACTTTTTTTTTTTTTTTTTTTAAGGGATTAAAACTAATTTGTATTCAAATTCACTGTCCTTCACTAACAATTATATGCCTCCATAACCATACAAAGAATGTTCCAAGCCTATTGGAGTACCTGTATAAATATATGGTTTTGGTGTCAGTTATTGCATTGAAATTAGATAACAGTGGCAATGTTATATATAGCAATCCTTTGTAAGTAGGTAGTGTGCATGCTTATTTGCCATGCCCTTTCTCTGAGTGTTGGGATGGCAAATGCCATATCGCTGACTATTGCAGAAACTACATGTTCCTTGCAAATCAGGTCATTCACTTTTGATTAGAAGGGTTTTTGTAATGCACTCATAATAGCCTAAATTCTTCTAGTAAAACCCATTACTGTCTCAGATTTTAATGTGTACAAGTCATGCAGACCTTTAGTTCATCTGGTGTGTGCACTCTCATTGAGAGTTTGCGCCTCTGCTCATAGCAGGAATATGCTAGTCCCCCCTTTCTTCTCTATATATACATTAATATATACACATCTAATGGTTGTGGAAACATTCAAGAGACCTTAAATTCTCAGATTTCACTTCAGGCTTCTAAAAATGTTAAAAATTGAGTTTATATTTATATATTATTTTCAGATATTCAGGTAATACCACCTTAATAAGATGCCATTCAGGTGAACACCTCCAGACAGAAAAAAGACTAAGAACATAGAATGCTAACATTATTTTTAAATTACTCTATAGTATATTGTGCACATTTAAACACTTTACTAACAGCAGATAGTGAGGTTGACATTTCTTAGTAACATGGTTAAGGTGGTATGCCCGCTGCTTTAAGTAAAAAAATCAATTAGATTAAGACACCTATGTGGTTTGTTTGTTTTGTGGACAGAGAAACTTTTACAAATAGGCCAAAATATGACAATCAAATCTCTATTCATACACATTTGGTGAT